>NC_134484.1:489698468-489945968 GCF_040206685.1 Ascaphus truei
TGCTGCAGCTTCTCCTCTGTCCCTGGCTGCCGCTACAGGAAGGAGGGGGGAGAGATTCCTCTCCGTGCTGCAGCTTCTCCTCTGTCCCTGTGGCTGCCGGTACAGGAAGGAGGGGGGGGGAGATTCCTCTCCATGCTGCAGCTTCTCCTCTGTCCCTGGCTGCCGGTACAGGAAGGGGGGGGGGGAGATTCCTCTCCGTGCTGCAGCTTTTCCTCTGTCCCTGGCTGCAGGTACAGGAAGGAGGGGGGGGGAGATTCCTCTCCGTGCTGCAGCTTCTCCTCTGACCCTGGCTGCCGGTACAGGAAGGAGGGGGGGGGGGAGATTCCTCTCCGTGCGGCAGCTTCTCCTCTGTCCCTGGCTGCCGGTACAGGAAGGGGGGGGGGGGGAGATTCCTCTCCGTGCTGCAGCTTCTCCTCTGTCCCTGGCTGCCGGTACAGGAAGGAGGGGGGGGGGGGAGATTCCTCTCCGTGCGGCAGCTTCTCCTCTGTCCCTGTGGCTGCCGGTACAGGAAGGAGGGGGGGGAGAGATTCCTCTCCGTGCGGCAGCTTCTCCTCTGTCCCTGTGGCTGCCGGTACAGGAAGGAGGGGGGGATTCCTCTCCGTGCTGCAGCTTCTCCTCTGTCCCTGTGGCTGCCGGTACAGGAAGGGGGGGGGGAGATTCCTCTCCGTGCGGCAGCTTCTCCTCTGTCCCTGGCTGCTGGTACAGGAAGGGGGAGGGGGGAGAGATTCCTCTCCATGCTGCAGCTTCTCCTCTGTCCCTGTGGCTGCCGGTACAGGAAGGGGGGGGGGGGAGATTCCTCTCCGTGCTGAAGCTTCTCCTCTGTCCCTGGCTGCCGGTGCAGGAAGGGGGGGGGGAGATTCCTCTCCGTGCTGCACTTCTCCTCTGTCCCTGTGGCTGCCGGTACAGGAAGGAGGGGGGGGGGGAGATTCCTCTCCGTGCGGCAGCTTCTCCTCTGTCCCTGGCTGCCGGTACAGGAAGGGGGAGGGGGGAGAGATTCCTCTCCGTGCTGCAGCTTCTCCTCTGTCCCTGTGGCTGCCGGTACAGGAAGGGGGGGAGAGATTCCTCTCCGTGCTGCAGCTTCTCCTCTGTCCCTGGCTGCCGTGCAGGAAGGAGGGGGGGGAGATTCCTCTCCGTGCGGCAGCTTCTCCTCTGTCCCTGGCTGCCGGTGCAGGAAGGGGGGGGGGAGATTCCTCTCCGTGCGGCAGCTTCTCCTCTGTCCCTGGCTGCCGGTACAGGAAGGGGGGGGGGGGGAGATTTCTCTCCGTGCAGTAGCTTCTCCTCTGTCCCTGCGGCTGCCGGTGCAGGAGGGGGGGGGGGAAGATTCCTCTCCGTGCTGCAGCTTCTCCTCTGTCCCTGCGGCTGCCGGTGCAGGAGGGGGGGGGGGGAGATTCCTCTCCGTGCTGCAGCTTCTCCTCTGTCCCTGTGGCTGCCGGTACAGGAAGGGGGGGGGGAGATTCCTCTCTGTGCTGCAGCTTCTCCTCTGTCCCTGGCTGCCGGTACAGGAAGGGGGAGGGGGGAGAGATTCCTCTCCGTGCGGCAGCTTCTCCTCTGTCCCTGGCTGCCGGTACAGGAAGGGGAGGGGGTGAGATTCCTCTCCCGTGCTGCAGCTTCTCCTCTGTCCCTGGCTGCCGGTACAGGAAGGAGGGGGGGAAAGATTCCTCTCCGTGCGGCAGCTTCTCCTCTGTCCCTGTGGCTGCCGGTACAGGAAGGGGGGGGGATTCCTCTGCGTGCTGCAGCTTCTCCCTGTCCCTTCGGCTGCTGGTACAGGAAGGGGGGGGGGGGGGAGAGATTCCTCTCCGTGCGGCAGCTTCTCCTCTGTCCCTGGCTGCCGGTACAGAAAGGAGGGGGGGGGGGGGGAGATTCCTCTCCGTGCTGCAGCTTCTCCTCTGTCCCTGTGGCTGCCGGTACAGGAAGGGGGAGGGGGGGAGATTCCTCTCCGTGCTGCAGCTTCTCCTCTGTCCCTGTGGCTACCGGTACAGGAAGGAGGGGGGGGGAGAGAGATTCCTCTCCGTGCTGCAGCTTCTCCTCTGTCCCTGTGGCAGCCGGTGCAGGAAGGGGGGGGGGGAGATTCCTCTCCATGCTGCAGCTTCTCCTCTGTCCCTGGCTGCCGGTACAGGAAGGAGGGGGGGGGGAGATTTCTCTCCGTGCTGCAGCTTCTCCTCTGTCCCTGTGGCAGCCGGTGCAGGAAGGGTGGGGGGAGATTCCTCTCCGTGCAGCAGCTTCTCCTCTGTCCCTGTGGCAGCCGGTACAGGAAGGAGGGGGGGGGGAGAGATTCCTCTCCGTGCTGCAGCTTCTCCTCTGTCCCTGGCTGCCGGTGCAGGAAGGGGGGGGGGGGGGAGAGATTCCTCTCCGTGCTGCAGCTTCTCCTCTGTCCCTGTGGCTGCCGGTACAGGAAGGGGGGGGGGGAGATTCCTCTCCGTGCTGCAGCTTCTTCTCTGTCCCTGGCTGCCGGTACAGGAAGGAGAGGGGGGGGGAGATTTCTCTCCGTGCTGCAGCTTCTCCTCTGTCCCTGTGGCAGCCGGTGCAGGAAGGGTGGGGGGAGATTCCTCTCCGTGCAGCAGCTTCTCCTCTGTCCCTGTGGCTGCTGGTACAGGAAGGAGGGGGGGGGGAGAGATTCCTCTCCGTGCGTCAGCTTCTCCTCTGTCCCTGGCTGCCGGTACAGGAAGGGGGAGGGGGGGGGAGATTCCTCTCCGTGCTGCAGCTTCTCCTCTGTCCCTGTGGCTGCCGGTACAGGAAGGGGGGGGGGAGAGATTCCTCTCCGTGCGGCAGCTTCTCCTCTGTCCCTGGCTGCCGGTACAGGAAGGGGGGGGGAGATTTCTCTCCGTGCTGCAGCTTCTCCTCTGTCCCTGGCTGCCGGTACAGGAAGGAGGGGGGGAGATTCCTCTCCGTGCTGCAGCTTCTCCTCTGTCCCTGTGGCTGCCGGTACAGGAAGGGGGGGGGGAGATTCCTCTCCATGCTGCAGCTTCTCTTCTGTCCCTGGCTGCCGGTACAGGAAGGAGGGGGGGGGGAGATTTCTCTCCGTGCTGCAGCTTCTCCTCTGTCCCTGTGGCAGCCGGTGCAGGAAGGGTGAGGGGAGATTCCTCTCCGTGCAGCAGCTTCTCCTCTGTCCCTGTGGCAGCCGGTACAGGAAGGAGGGGGGGGGGGGGAGATTCCTCTCCGTGCTGCAGCTTCTCCTCTGTCCCTGGCTGCCGTACAGGAAGGAGGGGGGGGGGAGATTCCTCTCCGTGCGGCAGCTTCTCCTCTGTCCCTGTGGCTGCCGGTACATGAAAGGAGAGGGGGGGGAGAGATTCCTCTCCGTGCTGCAGCTTCTCCTCTGTCCCTGGCTGCTGGTACAGGAAGGAGGGGGGGGAGATTCCTCTCCGTGCGGCAGCTTCTCCTCTGTCCCTGGCTGCCGGTACAGGAAGGGGGTGGGGGAGAGATTCCTCTCCGTGCTGCAGCTTCTCCTCTGTCCCTGGCTGCCGGTACAGGAAGGAGGGGGGGGAGATTCCTCTCCGTGCTGCAGCTTCTCCTCTGTCCTGTGGCTGCCGGTACAGGAAGGAGGGGGGGGGGGGAGATTCCTCTCCGTGCGGCAGCTTCTCCTCTGTCCTGTGGCTGCCGGTACAGGAAGGAGGGGGGGGGGGAGAGATTCCTCTCGTGCTGCAGCTTCTCCTCTGTCCCTGGCTGCTGGTACAGGAAGGAGGGGGGGGGAGATTCCTCTCCGTGCGGGCAGCTTCTCCTCTGTCCCTGGCTGCCGGTACAGGAAGGGGGTGGGGGAGAGATTCCTCTCCGTGCTGCAGCTTCTCCTCTGTCCCTGGCTGCCGGTACAGGAAGGAGGGGGGGGGGAGATTCTCTCCATGCTGCAGCTTCTCCTCTGTCCCTGTGGCTGCCGGTACAGGAAGGAGGGGGGGTGAGATTCCTCTCCGTGCTGCAGCTTCTCCTCTGTCCCTGGCTGCCGGTACAGGAAGGAGGGGGGGGGGGAAGATTCCTCTCCGGGCTGCAGCTTCTCCTCTGTCCCTGGCTGCCGCTACAGGAAGGAGGGGGGAGAGATTCCTCTCCGTGCTGCAGCTTCTCCTCTGTCCCTGTGGCTGCCGGTACAGGAAGGAGGGGGGGGGAGATTCCTCTCCATGCTGCAGCTTCTCCTCTGTCCCTGGCTGCCGGTACAGGAAGGGGGGGGGGGAGATTCCTCTCCGTGCTGCAGCTTTTCCTCTGTCCCTGGCTGCAGGTACAGGAAGGAGGGGGGGGGAGATTCCTCTCCGTGCTGCAGCTTCTCCTCTGACCCTGGCTGCCGGTACAGGAAGGAGGGGGGGGGGGAGATTCCTCTCCGTGCGGCAGCTTCTCCTCTGTCCCTGGCTGCCGGTACAGGAAGGGGGGGGGGGGAGATTCCTCTCCGTGCTGCAGCTTCTCCTCTGTCCCTGGCTGCCGGTACAGGAAGGAGGGGGGGGGGGGGAGATTCCTCTCCGTGCGGCAGCTTCTCCTCTGTCCCTGTGGCTGCCGGTACAGGAAGGAGGGGGGGAGAGATTCCTCTCCGTGCGGCAGCTTCTCCTCTGTCCCTGTGGCTGCCGGTTCAGGAAGGAGGGGGGGATTCCTCTCCGTGCTGCAGCTTCTCCTCTGTCCCTGTGGCTGCCGGTACAGGAAGGGGGGGGGGAGATTCCTCTCCGTGCGGCAGCTTCTCCTCTGTCCCTGGCTGCTGGTACAGGAAGGGGGAGGGGGGAGAGATTCCTCTCCATGCTGCAGCTTCTCCTCTGTCCCTGTGGCTGCCGGTACAGGAAGGGGGGGGGGGAGATTCCTCTCCGTGCTGAAGCTTCTCCTCTGTCCCTGGCTGCCGGTGCAGGAAGGGGGGGGGGAGATTCCTCTCCGTGCTGCACTTCTCCTCTGTCCCTGTGGCTGCCGGTACAGGAAGGAGGGGGGGGGGGAGATTCCTCTCCGTGCGGCAGCTTCTCCTCTGTCCCTGGCTGCCGGTACAGGAAGGGGGAGGGGGGAGAGATTCCTCTCCGTGCTGCAGCTTCTCCTCTGTCCCTGTGGCTGCCGGTACAGGAAGGGGGGGGAGAGATTCCTCTCCGTGCTGCAGCTTCTCCTCCTGTCCCTGGCTGCCGGTGCAGGAAGGAGGGGGGGGGAGATTCCTCTCCGTGCGGCAGCTTCTCCTCTGTCCCTGGCTGCCGGTGCAGGAAGGGGGGGGGGAGATTCCTCTCCGTGCGGCAGCTTCTCCTCTGTCCCTGGCTGCCGGTACAGGAAGGGGGGGGGGGGGAGATTTCTCTCCGTGCAGTAGCTTCTCCTCTGTCCCTGCGGCTGCCGGTGCAGGAGGGGGGGGGGGAAGATTCCTCTCCGTGCTGCAGCTTCTCCTCTGTCCCTGCGGCTGCCGGTGCAGGAGGGGGGGGGGGGAGATTCCTCTCCGTGCTGCAGCTTCTCCTCTGTCCCTGTGGCTGCCGGTACAGGAAGGGGGGGGGGAGATTCCTCTCTGTGCTGCAGCTTCTCCTCTGTCCCTGGCTGCCGGTACAGGAAGGGGAGGGGGGGAGAGATTCCTCTCCGTGCGGCAGCTTCTCCTCTGTCCCTGGCTGCCGGTACAGGAAGGGGAGGGGGTGAGATTCCTCTCCGTGCTGCAGCTTCTCCTCTGTCCCTGGCTGCCGGTACAGGAAGGAGGGGGGAAAGATTCCTCTCCGTGCGGCAGCTTCTCCTCTGTCCCTGTGGCTGCCGGTACAGGAAGGGGGGGGGATTCCTCTGCGTGCTGCAGCTTCTCCTCTGTCCCTTCGGCTGCTGGTACAGGAAGGGGGGGGGGGGGAGAGATTCCTCTCCGTGCGGCAGCTTCTCCTCTGTCCCTGGCTGCCGGTACAGAAAGGAGGGGGGGGGGGGGAGATTCCTCTCCGTGCTGCAGCTTCTCCTCTGTCCCTGTGGCTGCCGGTACAGGAAGGGGGAGGGGGGGAGATTCCTCTCCGTGCTGCAGCTTCTCCTCTGTCCCTGTGGCTACCGGTACAGGAAGGAGGGGGGGGGAGAGAGATTCCTCTCCGTGCTGCAGCTTCTCCTCTGTCCCTGTGGCAGCCGGTGCAGGAAGGGGGGGGGGGAGATTCCTCTCCATGCTGCAGCTTCTCCTCTGTCCCTGGCTGCCGGTACAGGAAGGAGGGGGGGGGGAGATTTCTCTCCGTGCTGCAGCTTCTCCTCTGTCCCTGTGGCAGCCGGTGCAGGAAGGGTGGGGGGAGATTCCTCTCCGTGCAGCAGCTTCTCCTCTGTCCCTGTGGCAGCCGGTACAGGAAGGAGGGGGGGGGGGAGATTTCCTCTCCGTGCTGCAGCTTCTCCTCTGTCCCTGGCTGCCGGTGCAGGAAGGGGGGGGGGGGGGAGAGATTCTCTCCGTGCTGCAGCTTCTCCTCTGTCCTGTGGCTGCCGGTACAGGAAGGGGGGGGGGGAGATTCCTCTCCGTGCTGCAGCTTCTCCTCTGTCCCTGGCTGCCGGTACAGGAAGGAGAGGGGGGGGGGAGATTTCTCTCCGTGCTGCAGCTTCTCCTCTGTCCCTGTGGCAGCCGGTGCAGGAAGGGTGGGGGGAGATTCCTCTCCGTGCAGCAGCTTCTCCTCTGTCCCTGTGGCTGCTGGTACAGGAAGGAGGGGGGGGGGAGAGATTCCTCTCCGTGCGTCAGCTTCTCCTCTGTCCCTGGCTGCCGGTACAGGAAGGGGGAGGGGGGGGAGATTCCTCTCCGTGCTGCAGCTTCTCCTCTGTCCTGTGGCTGCCGGTACAGGAAGGGGGGGGGGAGAGATTCCTCTCCGTGCGGCAGCTTCTCCTCTGTCCCTGGCTGCCGGTACAGGAAGGGGGGGGGAGATTTCTCTCCGTGCTGCAGCTTCTCCTCTGTCCCTGGCTGCCGGTACAGGAAGGAGGGGGGGAGATTCCTCTCCGTGCTGCAGCTTCTCCTCTGTCCCTGTGGCTGCCGGTACAGGAAGGGGGGGGGGAGATTCCTCTCCATGCTGCAGCTTCTCTTCTGTCCCTGGCTGCCGGTACAGGAAGGAGGGGGGGGGGAGATTCTCTCCGTGCTGCAGCTTCTCCTCTGTCCCTGTGGCAGCCGGTGCAGGAAGGGTGGGGGGAGATTCCTCTCCGTGCAGCAGCTTCTCCTCTGTCCCTGTGGCAGCCGGTACAGGAAGGAGGGGGGGGGGGGAGATTCCTCTCCGTGCTGCAGCTTCTCCTCTGTCCCTGGGCTGCCGGTGCAGGAAGGGGGGGGGGGGGAGAGATTCCTCTCCGTGCTGCAGCTTCTCCTCTGTCCCTGTGGCTGCCGGTACAGGAAGGGGGGGGGGGAGATTCCTCTCTGTGCTGCAGCTTCTCCTCTGTCCCTGGCTGCCGGTACAGGAAGGAGAGGGGGGGGGGAGATTTCTCTCCGTGCTGCAGCTTCTCCTCTGTCCCTGTGGCAGCCGGTGCAGGAAGGGTGGGGGAGATTCCCCTCCGTGCAGCAGCTTCTCCTCTGTCCCTGTGGCTGCTGGTACAGGAAGGAGTGGGGGGGGGGGGGGAGAGATTCCTCTCCGTGCGGCAGCTTCTCCTCTGTCCCTGGCTGCCGGTACAGGAAGGGGGAGGGGGGGGAGATTCCTCTCCATGCTGCAGCTTCTCCTCTGTCCCTGTGGCTGCCGGTACAGGAAGGGGGGGGGGAGAGATTCCTCTCCGTGCGGCAGCTTCTCCTCTGTCCCTGGCTGCCGGTACAGGAAGGGGGGGGGGAGATTTCTCTCCGTGCTGCAGCTTCTCCTCTGTCCCTGGCTGCCGGTACAGGAAGGAGGGGGGGGGGGGAGATTCCTCTCCGTGCTGCAGCTTCTCCTCTGTCCCTGTGGCTGCCGGTACAGGAAGGAGGGGGGGGGGGGAGAGATTCCTCTCCGTGCTGCAGCTTCTCCTCTGTCCCTGTGGCAGCCGGTGCAGGAAGGGGGGGGGGAAGATTCCTCTCCGTGCTGCAGCTTCTCCTCTGTCCCTGTGGCTGCCGGTACAGGAAGGAGGGGGGGGGGGGGAGAGATTCCTCTCTGTGCGGCAGCTTCTCCTCTGTCCCTGGCTGCCGGTACAGGAAGGGGGGGGGGGAGAGATTCCTCTCCGTGCGGCAGCTTCTCCTCTGTCCCTGGCTGCCGGTACAGGAAGGAGGGGGGGGGGAGATTCCTCTCCGTGCGGCAGCTTCTCCTCTGTCCCTGTGGCTGCCGGTACAGGAAGGGGGGGGTATTCCTCTCCGTGCTGCAGCTTCTCCTCTGTCCCTGGCTGCCGGTACAGTAAGGAGGGGGGGGGGAAGATTCCTCTCCCTGCGGCAGCTTCTCCTCTGTCCCTGTGGCTGCCGGTACCAGGAAGGAGGGGGGGGGGAGATTCCTCTCCGTGCTGCAGCTTCTCCTCTGTCCCTGGCTGCCGGTACAGGAAGGGGGTGGGGGAGAGATTCCTCTCCGTGCTGCAGCTTCTCCTCTGTCCCTGGCTGCCGGTACAGGAAGGAGAGGGGGAGATTCCTCTCCGATGCTGCAGCTTCTCCTCTGTCCCTGTGGCTGCGGTACAGGAAGGAGGGGAGGGGGGAGATTCCTCTCCGTGCGGCAGTTTCTCCTCTGTCCCTGTGGCTGCGGTACAGGAAGGAGGGGGGGGGGGGAGATTCCTCTCCATGCGGCAGCTTCTCCTCTGTCCCTGTGGCTGCCGGTACAGGAAGGAGGGGGGGGGGGGGAGAGATTCCTCTCCGTGCTGCAGCTTCTCCTCTGTCCCTGGCTGCTGGTACAGGAAGGAGGGGGGGGAGATTCCTCTCCGTGCGGCAGCTTCTCCTCTGTCCCTGGCTGCCGGTACAGGAAGGGGGTGGGGGAGAGATTCCTCTCCGTGCTGCAGCTTCTCCTCTGTCCCTGGCTGCCGGTACAGGAAGGAGGGGGGGGGGAGATTCCTCTCCATGCTGCAGCTTCTCCTCTGTCCCTGTGGCTGCCGGTACAGGAAAGAGGGGGGGTGAGATTCCTCTCCGTGCTGCAGCTTCTCCTCTGTCCCTGTGGCTGCCGGTACAGGAAGGAGGGGGGGGTGATTCCTCTCCGTGCTGCAGCTTCTCTCTGTCCCTGTGGCTGCCGGTACAGGAAGGAGGGGGGGGGGGGGGAGATTCCTCTCCGTGCTGCAGCTTCTCCTCTGTCCCTGGCTGCCGGTGCAGGAAGGAGGGGGGGGGAGAGATTCCTCTCCGTGCTGCAGCTTCTCCTCTGTCCCTGGCTGCCGGTACAGGAAGGAGGGGGGGAGAGATTCCTCTCCGTGCTGCAGCTTCTCCTCTGTCCCTGGCTGCCGGTACAGGAAGGGGGGGGGGGGGAGAAATTCCTCTCCGTGCGGCAGCTTCTCCTCTGTCCCTGGCTGCCGGTACAGGAAGGAGGGGGGGGGAGATTCCTCTCCGGGATGCAGCTTCTCCCCTGTCCCTGGCTGCCGCTACAGGAAGGAGGGGGGAGAGATTCCTCTCCGTGCTGCAGCTTCTCCTCTGTCCCTGTGGCTGCCGGTACAGGAAGGAGGGGGGGGGGGGGGAGATTCCTCTCCATGCTGCAGCTTCTCCTCTGTCCCTGGCTGCCGGTACAGGAAGGGGGGGGGGGGAGATTCCTCTCCGTGCTGCAGCTTTTCCTCTGTCCCTGGCTGCCGGTACAGGAAGGAGGGGGGGGGGGAGATTCCTCTCCGTGCTGCAGCTTCTCCTCTGTCCCTGGCTGCCGGTACAGGAAGGGGGGGGGGGGAGATTCCTCTCCGTGCTGCAGCTTCTCCTCTGTCCCTGGCTGCCGGTACAGGAAGGAGGGGGGGGGGGGAGATTCCTCTCCGTGCGGCAGCTTCTCCTCTGTCCCTGTGGCTGCCGGTACTGGAAGGAGGGGGGGAGAGATTCCTCTCCGTGCGGCAGCTTCTCCTCTGTCCCTGTGGCTGCCGGTACAGGAAGGAGGGGGGGATTCCTCTCCGTGCTGCAGCTTCTCCTCTGTCCCTGGCTGCCGGTACAGGAAGGGGGGGAGGAGAGATTCCTCTCCGTGCGGCAGCTTCTCCTCTGTCCCTGGCTGCCGGTACAGGAAGGAGGGGGGGGGGAGAGATTCCTCTCCGTGCTGCAGCTTCTCCTCTGTCCCTGGCTGCCGAGTGCAGGAAGGGGGGGGGGGGGAGAGATTCCTCTCTGTGCTGCAGCTTCTCCTCTGTCCCTGGCTGCGGTGCAGGAAGGGAGGGGGGAGAGATTCCTCTCCGTGCTGCAGCTTCTCCTCTGTCTCTGTGGCTGCCGGTACAGGAAGGGGGGGGGGAGATTCCTCTCTGTGCGCAGCTTCTCCTCTGTCCCTGGCTGCCGGTACAGGAAGGAGAGGGGGGGGGGGAGATTTCTCTCCGTGCTGCAGCTTCTCCTCTGTCCCTGTGGCAGCCGGTGCAGGAAGGGTGGGGGGAGATTCCCCTCCGTGCAGCAGCTTCTCCTCTGTCCCTGTGGCTGCTGGTACAGGAAGGAGTGGGGGGGGGGGGGGAGAGATTCCTCTCCGTGCGGCAGCTTCTCCTCTGTCCCTGGCTGCCGGTACAGGAAGGGGGAGGGGGGGGAGATTCCTCTCCATGCTGCAGCTTCTCCTCTGTCCCTGTGGCTGCCGGTACAGGAAGGGGGGGGGGAGAGATTCCTCTCCGTGCGGCAGCTTCTCCTCTGTCCCTGGCTGCCGGTACAGGAAGGAGGGGGGAAAGATTCCTCTCCGTGCGGCAGCTTCTCCTCTGTCCCTGTGGCTGCCGGTACAGGAAGGGGGGGGGGGATTCCTCTGCGTGCTGCAGCTTCTCCTCTGTCCTGCGGCTGCTGGTACAGGAAGGGGGGGGGGGAGAGATTCCTCTCCGTGCGGCAGCTTCTCCTCTGTCCCCTGGCTGCCGGTACAGAAAGGAGGGGGGGGGGGGAGATTCCTCTCCGTGCTGCAGCTTCTCCTCTGTCCCTGTGGCTGCCGGTACAGGAAGGGGGAGGGGGGGAGATTCCTCTCCGTGCTGCAGCTTCTCCTCTGTCCTGTGGCTACCGGTACAGGAAGGAGGGGGGGGGAGAGAGATTCCTCTCCGTGCTGCAGCTTCTCCTCTGTCCCTGTGGCAGCCGGTTCAGGAAGGGGGGGGGGAGATTCCTCTCCATGCTGCAGCTTCTCCTCTGTCCCTGTGGCAGCCGGTGCAGGAAGGGTGGGGGGAGATTCCTCTCCGTGCAGCAGCTTCTCCTCTGTCCCTGTGGCAGCCGGTACAGGAAGGAGGGGGGGGGGAGAGATTCCTCTCCGTGCTGCAGCTTCTCCTCTGTCCCTGGCTGCCGGTGCAGGAAGGGGGGGGGGGGAGAGATTCCTCTCCGTGCTGCAGCTTCTCCTCTGTCCCTGTGGCTGCCGGTACAGGAAGGGGGGGGGGAGATTCCTCTCCGTGCTGCAGCTTCTCCTCTGTCCCTGGCTGCCGGTA
Source organism: Ascaphus truei (assembly GCF_040206685.1). Taxonomy (NCBI): domain Eukaryota; kingdom Metazoa; phylum Chordata; class Amphibia; order Anura; family Ascaphidae; genus Ascaphus; species Ascaphus truei. The sequence continues at coordinate 489,709,782 of NC_134484.1, forward strand.
CAGGAAGGAGAGGGGGGGGAGATTTCTCTCCGTGCTGCAGCTTCTCCTCTGTCCCTGTGGCAGCCGGTGCAGGAAGGGTGGGGGGAGATTCCTCTCCGTGCAGCAGCTTCTCCTCTGTCCCTGTGGCTGCTGGTACAGGAAGGAGGGGGGGGGGAGAGATTCCTCTCCGTGCGTCAGCTTCTCCTCTGTCCCTGGCTGCCGGTACAGGAAGGGGGAGGGGGGGGGAGATTCCTCTCCGTGCTGCAGCTTCTCCTCTGTCCCTGTGGCTGCCGGTACAGGAAGGGGGGGGGAGAGATTCCTCTCCGTGCGGCAGCTTCTCCTCTGTCCCTGGCTGCCGGTACAGGAAGGGGGGGGGAGATTTCTCTCCGTGCTGCAGCTTCTCCTCTGTCCCTGGCTGCCGGTACAGGAAGGAGGGGGGGAGATTCCTCTCCGTGCTGCAGCTTCTCCTCTGTCCCTGTGGCTGCCGGTACAGGAAGGGGGGGGGGAGATTCCTCTCCATGCTGCAGCTTCTCTTCTGTCCCTGGCTGCCGGTACAGGAAGGAGGGGGGGGGGGAGATTTCTCTCCGTGCTGCAGCTTCTCCTCTGTCCCTGTGGCAGCCGGTGCAGGAAGGGTGGGGGGAGATTCCTCTCCGTGCAGCAGCTTCTCCTCTGTCCCTGTGGCAGCCGGTACAGGAAGGAGGGGGGGGGGGGAGATTCCTCTCCGTGCTGCAGCTTCTCCTCTGTCCCTGGCTGCCGGTGCAGGAAGGGGGGGGGGGAGAGATTCCTCTCCGTGCTGCAGCTTCTCCTCTGTCCCTGTGGCTGCCGGTACAGGAAGGGGGGGGGGGGAGATTCCTCTCTGTGCTGCAGCTTCTCCTCTGTCCCTGGCTGCCGGTACAGGAAGGAGAGGGGGGGGGGAGATTTCTCTCCGTGCTGCAGCTTCTCCTCTGTCCCTGGCTGCCGGTACAGGAAGGGGGAGGGAAGGGAGATTCCTCTCCATGCTGCAGCTTCTCCTCTGTCCCTGTGGCTGCCGGTACAGGAAGGGGGGGGGGAGAGATTCCTCTCCGTGCGGCAGCTTCTCCTCTGTCCCTGGCTGCCGGTACAGGAAGGGGGGGGGAGATTTCTCTCCGTGCTGCAGCTTCTCCTCTGTCCCTGGCTGCCGGTACAGGAAGGAGGGGGGGGGGGAGATTCCTCTCCGTGCTGCAGCTTCTCCTCTGTCCCTGTGGCTGCCGGTACAGGAAGGAGGGGGGGGGGGAAGAGATTCCTCTCCGTGCTGCAGCTTCTCCTCTGTCCCTGTGGCAGCCGGTGCAGGAAGGGGGGGGGAAGATTCCTCTCCGTGCTGCAGCTTCTCCTCTGTCCCTGTGGCTGCCGGTACAGGAAGGAGGGGGGGGGGGAGAGATTCCTCTCTGTGCGGCAGCTTCTCCTCTGTCCCTGGCTGCCGGTACAGGAAGGGGGGGGGGAGAGATTCCTCTCCGTGCGGCAGCTTCTCCTCTGTCCCTGGCTGCCGGTACAGGAAGGAGGGGGGGGGAGATTCCTCTCCGTGCGGCAGCTTCTCCTCTGTCCCTGTGGCTGCCGGTACAGGAAGGGGGGGGTATTCCTCTCCGTGCTGCAGCTTCTCCTCTGTCCCTGGCTGCCGGTACAGTAAGGAGGGGGGGGGGGAGATTCCTCTCCCTGCGGCAGCTTCTCCTCTGTCCCTGTGGCTGCCGGTACAGGAAGGAGGGGGGGGGGAGATTCCTCTCCGTGCTGCAGCTTCTCCTCTGTCCCTGGCTGCCGGTACAGGAAGGGGGTGGGGGAGAGATTCCTCTCCGTGCTGCAGCTTCTCCTCTGTCCCTGGCTGCCGGTACAGGAAGGAGAGGGGGTTGATTCCTCTCCGTGCTGCAGCTTCTCCTCTGTCCCTGTGGCTGCCGGTACAGGAAGGAGGGGGGGGGGGAGATTCCTCTCCGTGCGGCAGTTTCTCCTCTGTCCCTGTGGCTGCCGGTACAGGAAGGAGGGGGGGGGGGAGATTCCTCTCCATGCGGCAGCTTCTCCTCTGTCCCTGTGGCTGCCGGTACAGGAAGGAGGGGGGGGGGGAGATTTCTCTCCGTGCTGCAGCTTCTCCTCTGTCCCTGTGGCAGCCGGTGCAGGAAGGGTGGGGGGAGATTCCTCTCCGTGCAGCAGCTTCTCCTCTGTCCCTGTGGCTGCTGGTACAGGAAGGAGGGGGGGGGGGGGAGATTCCTCTCCGTGCTGCAGCTTCTCCTCTGTCCCTGGCTGCCGGTACAGGAAGGAGAGGGGGGGGAGATTTCTCTCCGTGCTGCAGCTTCTCCTCTGTCCCTGTGGCAGCCGGTGCAGGAAGGGTGGGGGGAGATTCCTCTCCGTGCAGCAGCTTCTCCTCTGTCCCTGTGGCTGCTGGTACAGGAAGGAGGGGGGGGGGAGAGATTCCTCTCCGTGCGTCAGCTTCTCCTCTGTCCCTGGCTGCCGGTACAGGAAGGGGGAGGGGGGGGAGATTCCTCTCCGTGCTGCAGCTTCTCCTCTGTCCCTGTGGCTGCCGGTACAGGAAGGGGGGGGGGAGAGATTCCTCTCCGTGCGGCAGCTTCTCCTCTGTCCCTGGCTGCCGGTACAGGAAGGGGGGGGGAGATTTCTCTCCGTGCTGCAGCTTCTCCTCTGTCCCTGGCTGCCGGTACAGGAAGGAGGGGGGGAGATTCCTCTCCGTGCTGCAGCTTCTCCTCTGTCCCTGTGGCTGCCGGTACAGGAAGGGGGGGGGGAGATTCCTCTCCATGCTGCAGCTTCTCTTCTGTCCCTGGCTGCCGGTACAGGAAGGAGGGGGGGGGGAGATTTCTCTCCGTGCTGCAGCTTCTCCTCTGTCCCTGTGGCAGCCGGTGCAGGAAGGGTGGGGGGAGATTCCTCTCCGTGCAGCAGCTTCTCCTCTGTCCCTGTGGCAGCCGGTACAGGAAGGAGGGGGGGGGGGGAGATTCCTCTCCGTGCTGCAGCTTCTCCTCTGTCCCTGGCTGCCGGTGCAGGAAGGGGGGGGGGGGGAGAGATTCCTCTCCGTGCTGCAGCTTCTCCTCTGTCCCTGTGGCTGCCGGTACAGGAAGGGGGGGGGGGGGAGATTCCTCTCTGTGCTGCAGCTTCTCCTCTGTCCCTGGCTGCCGGTACAGGAAGGAGAGGGGGGGGGGAGATTTCTCTCCGTGCTGCAGCTTCTCCTCTGTCCCTGTGGCAGCCGGTGCAGGAAGGGTGGGGGGAGATTCCCCTCCGTGCAGCAGCTTCTCCTCTGTCCCTGTGGCTGCTGGTACAGGAAGGAGTGGGGGGGGGGGGGGAGAGATTCCTCTCCGTGCGGCAGCTTCTCCTCTGTCCCTGGCTGCCGGTACAGGAAGGGGGAGGGAAGGGAGATTCCTCTCCATGCTGCAGCTTCTCCTCTGTCCCTGTGGCTGCCGGTACAGGAAGGGGGGGGGGAGAGATTCCTCTCCGTGCGGCAGCTTCTCCTCTGTCCCTGGCTGCCGGTACAGGAAGGGGGGGGGAGATTTCTCTCCGTGCTGCAGCTTCTCCTCTGTCCCTGGCTGCCGGTACAGGAAGGAGGGGGGGGGGAGATTCCTCTCCGTGCTGCAGCTTCTCCTCTGTCCCTGTGGCTGCCGGTACAGGAAGGAGGGGGGGGGGGGAGAGATTCCTCTCCGTGCTGCAGCTTCTCCTCTGTCCCTGTGGCAGCCGGTGCAGGAAGGGGGGGGGAAGATTCCTCTCCGTGCTGCAGCTTCTCCTCTGTCCCTGTGGCTGCCGGTACAGGAAGGAGGGGGGGGGGGAGAGATTCCTCTCTGTGCGGCAGCTTCTCCTCTGTCCCTGGCTGCCGGTACAGGAAGGGGGGGGGGAGAGATTCCTCTCCGTGCGGCAGCTTCTCCTCTGTCCCTGGCTGCCGGTACAGGAAGGAGGGGGGGGGAGATTCCTCTCCGTGCGGCAGCTTCTCCTCTGTCCCTGTGGCTGCCGGTACAGGAAGGGGGGGGTATTCCTCTCCGTGCTGCAGCTTCTCCTCTGTCCCTGGCTGCCGGTACAGTAAGGAGGGGGGGGGGGAGATTCCTCTCCCTGCGGCAGCTTCTCCTCTGTCCCTGTGGCTGCCGGTACAGGAAGGAGGGGGGGGGGAGATTCCTCTCCGTGCTGCAGCTTCTCCTCTGTCCCTGGCTGCCGGTACAGGAAGGGGGTGGGGGAGAGATTCCTCTCCGTGCTGCAGCTTCTCCTCTGTCCCTGGCTGCCGGTACAGGAAGGAGAGGGGGTTGATTCCTCTCCGTGCTGCAGCTTCTCCTCTGTCCCTGTGGCTGCCGGTACAGGAAGGAGGGGGGGGGGGAGATTCCTCTCCGTGCGGCAGTTTCTCCTCTGTCCCTGTGGCTGCCGGTACAGGAAGGAGGGGGGGGGGGGAGATTCCTCTCCATGCGGCAGCTTCTCCTCTGTCCCTGTGGCTGCCGGTACAGGAAGGAGGGGGGGGGGGAGAGATTCCTCTCCGTGCTGCAGCTTCTCCTCTGTCCCTGGCTGCTGGTACAGGAAGGAGGGGGGGGAGATTCCTCTCCGTGCGGCAGCTTCTCCTCTGTCCCTGGCTGCCGGTACAGGAAGGGGGTGGGGGAGAGATTCCTCTCCGTGCTGCAGCTTCTCCTCTGTCCCTGGCTGCCGGTACAGGAAGGAGGGGGGGGGGAGATTCCTCTCCATGCTGCAGCTTCTCCTCTGTCCCTGTGGCTGCCGGTACAGGAAGGAGGGGGGGTGAGATTCCTCTCCGTGCTGCAGCTTCTCCTCTGTCCCTGTGGCTGCCGGTACAGGAAGGAGGGGGGGGGTGATTCCTCTCCGTGCTGCAGCTTCTCCTCTGTCCCTGTGGCTGCCGGTACAGGAAGGAGGGGGGGGGGGGGGGGGAGATTCCTCTCCGTGCTGCAGCTTCTCCTCTGTCCCTGGCTGCCGGTGCAGGAAGGAGGGGGGGGGAGAGATTCCTCTCCGTGCTGCAGCTTCTCCTCTGTCCCTGGCTGCCGGTACAGGAAGGAGGGGGGGAGAGATTCCTCTCCGTGCTGCAGCTTCTCCTCTGTCCCTGGCTGCCGGTACAGGAAGGGGGGGGGGGGAAATTCCTCTCCGTGCGGCAGCTTCTCCTCTGTCCCTGGCTGCCGGTACAGGAAGGAGGGGGGGGGAGATTCCTCTCCGGGATGCAGCTTCTCCCCTGTCCCTGGCTGCCGCTACAGGAAGGAGGGGGGAGAGATTCCTCTCCGTGCTGCAGCTTCTCCTCTGTCCCTGTGGCTGCCGGTACAGGAAGGAGGGGGGGGGGGAGATTCCTCTCCATGCTGCAGCTTCTCCTCTGTCCCTGGCTGCCGGTACAGGAAGGGGGGGGGGGAGATTCCTCTCCGTGCTGCAGCTTTTCCTCTGTCCCTGGCTGCCGGTACAGGAAGGAGGGGGGGGGGAGATTCCTCTCCGTGCTGCAGCTTCTCCTCTGTCCCTGGCTGCCGGTACAGGAAGGGGGGGGGGGGAGATTCCTCTCCGTGCTGCAGCTTCTCCTCTGTCCCTGGCTGCCGGTACAGGAAGGAGGGGGGGGGGGAGATTCCTCTCCGTGCGGCAGCTTCTCCTCTGTCCCTGTGGCTGCCGGTACAGGAAGGAGGGGGGGAGAGATTCCTCTCCGTGCGGCAGCTTCTCCTCTGTCCCTGTGGCTGCCGGTACAGGAAGGAGGGGGGGATTCCTCTCCGTGCTGCAGCTTCTCCTCTGTCCCTGGCTGCCGGTACAGGAAGGGGGGGAGGAGAGATTCCTCTCCGTGCGGCAGCTTCTCCTCTGTCCCTGGCTGCCGGTACAGGAAGGAGGGGGGGGGAGAGATTCCTCTCCGTGCTGCAGCTTCTCCTCTGTCCCTGGCTGCCGGTGCAGGAAGGGGGGGGGGGGGAGAGATTCCTCTCCGTGCTGCAGCTTCTCCTCTGTCCCTGTGGCTGCCGGTACAGGAAGGGGGGGGGGAGATTCCTCTCTGTGCTGCAGCTTCTCCTCTGTCCCTGGCTGCCGGTACAGGAAGGAGAGGGGGGGGGGAGATTTCTCTCCGTGCTGCAGCTTCTCCTCTGTCCCTGTGGCAGCCGGTGCAGGAAGGGTGGGGGGAGATTCCCCTCCGTGCAGCAGCTTCTCCTCTGTCCCTGTGGCTGCCGGTACAGGAAGGGGGGGGGGGAGATTCCTCTCCGTGCTGCAGCTTCTCCTCTGTCCCTGGCTGCCGGTGCAGGAAGGGGGGGGGGAGATTCCTCTCCGTGCTGCACTTCTCCTCTGTCCCTGTGGCTGCCGGTACAGGAAGGAGGGGGGGGGGGAGATTCCTCTCCGTGCGGCAGCTTCTCTTCTGTCCCTGGCTGCCGGTACAGGAAGGGGGAGGGGGGAGAGATTCCTCTCCGTGCTGCAGCTTCTCCTCTGTCCCTGTGGCTGCCGGTACAGGAAGTGGGGGGAGAGATTCCTCTCCGTGCTGCAGCTTCTCCTCTGTCCCTGCGGCAGCCGGTGCAGGAGGGGGGGGGGGGGGAAGATTCCTCTCCGTGCTGCAGCTTCTCCTCTGTCCCTGCGGCTGCCGGTGCAGGAGGGGGGGAGGGAAGATTCCTCTCCGTGCTGCAGCTTCTCCTCTGTCCCTGTGGCTGCCGGTACAGGAAGGGGGGGGGGGGAGATTCCTCTCCGTGCTGCAGCTTCTCCTCTGTCCCTGTGGCTGCCGGTACAGGAAGGGGGGGGGGGGAGATTCCTCTCCGTGCTGCAGCTTCTCCTCTGTCCCTGGCTGCCGGTACAGGAAGGGGGAGGGGGGAGAGATTCCTCTCCGTGCGGCAGCTTCTCCTCTGTCCCTGGCTGCCGGTACAGGAAGGGGAGGGGGTGAGATTCCTCTCCGTGCTGCAGCTTCTCCTCTGTCCCTGGCTGCCGGTACAGGAAGGAGGGGGGGGAAAGATTCCTCTCCGTGCGGCAGCTTCTCCTCTGTCCCTGTGGCTGCCGGTACAGGAAGGGGGGGGGGGATTCCTCTGCGTGCTGCAGCTTCTCCTCTGTCCCTGCGGCTGCTGGTACAGGAAGGGGGGGGGGGGAGAGATTCCTCTCCGTGCGGCAGCTTCTCCTCTGTCCCTGGTTGCCGGTACAGAAAGGAGGAGGGGGGGGGAGATTCCTCTCCGTGCTGCAGCTTCTCCTCTGTCCCTGTGGCTGCCGGTACAGGAAGGGGGAGGGGGGGAGATTCCTCTCCGTGCTGCAGCTTCTCCTCTGTCCCTGTGGCTACCGGAACAGGAAGGAGGGGGGGGGGAGATTCCTCTCCGTGCTGCAGCTTCTCCTCTGTCCCTGTGGCAGCCGGTGCAGGAAGGGTGGGGGGAGATTCCTCTCCGTGCAGCAGCTTCTCCTCTGTCCCTGTGGCAGCCGGTACAGGAAGGAGGGGGGGGGGGGAGAGAGATTCCTCTCCGTGCTGCAGCTTCTCCTCTGTCCCTGGCTGCCGGTGCAGGAAGGGGGGGGGGGGGAGAGATTCCTCTCCGTGCTGCAGCTTCTCCTCTGTCCCTGTGGCTGCCGGTACAGGAAGGGGGGGGGGGGAGATTCCTCTCCGTGCTGCAGCTTCTCCTCTGTCCCTGGCTGCCGGTACAGAAAGGAGAGGGGGGGGGAGATTTCTCTCCGTGCTGCAGCTTCTCCTCTGTCCCTGTGGCAGCCGGTGCAGGAAGGGTGGGGGGAGATTCCTCTCCGTGCAGCAGCTTCTCCTCTGTCCCTGTGGCTGCTGGTACAGGAAGGAGGGGGGGGGGAGAGATTCCTCTCCGTGCGGCAGCTTCTCCTCTGTCCCTGGCTGCCGGTACAGGAAGGGGGAGGGGGGGGAGATTCCTCTCCGTGCTGCAGCTTCTCCTCTGTCCCTGTGGCTGCCGGTACAGGAAGGGGGGGGGGAGAGATTCCTCTCCGTGCGGCAGCTTCTCCTCTGTCCCTGGCTGCCGGTACAGGAAGGGGGGGGGAGATTTCTCTCCGTGCTGCAGCTTGTCCTCTGTCCCTGGCTGCCGGTACAGGAAGGAGGGGGGGGAGATTCCTCTCCGTGCTGCAGCTTCTCCTCTGTCCCTGGCTGCCGGTACAGGAAGGGGGGGGGGGGGGAGATTCCTCTCCGTGCTGCAGCTTCTCCTCTGTCCCTGTGGCTGCCGGTACAGGGAGGGGGGAGAGATTTCTCTCCGTGCGGCAGCTTCTCCTCTGTCCCTGGCTGCCGGTACAGGAAGGGGGGGGGAGATTTCTCTCCGTGCTGCAGCTTCTCCTCTGTCCCTGGCTGCCGGTACAGGAAGGAGGGGGGGGGGAGATTCCTCTCCGTGCTGCAGCTTCTCCTCTGTCCCTGGCTGCCGGTACAGGAAGGGGGGGGGGGAGATTCCTCTCCGTGCTGCAGCTTCTCCTCTGTCCCTGTGGCTGCCGGTACAGGAAGGGGGAGGGGGGAGAGATTTCTCTCCGTGCTGCAGCTTCTCCTCTGTCCCTGTGGCTGCCGGTACAGGAAGGAGGGGGGGGGAGATTCCTCTCCGTGCTGCAGCTTCTCCTCTGTCCCTGGCTGCCGGTGCAGGAAGGGGGGGGGAGAGAGATTCCTCTCCGTGCTGCAGCTTCTCCTCTGTCCCTGTGGCTGCCGGTACAGGAAGGGGGGGGGGGAGATTCCTCTCCATGCTGCAGCTTCTCTTCTGTCCCTGGCTGCCGGTACAGGAAGGAGGGGGGGGGGAGATTTCTCTCCGTGCTGCAGCTTCTCCTCTGTCCCTGTGGCAGCCGGTGCAGGAAGGGTGGCGGGAGATTCCTCTCCGTGCAGCAGCTTCTCCTCTGTCCCTGTGGCAGCCGGTACAGGAAGGAGGGGGGGGGGGAGATTCCTCTCCGTGCTGCAGCTTCTCCTCTGTCCCTGGCTGCCGGTGCAGGAAGGGGGGGGGGGAGAGATTCCTCTCCGTGCTGCAGCTTCTCCTCTGTCCCTGTGGCTGCCGGTACAGGAAGGGGGGGGAGATTCCTCTCTGTGCTGCAGCTTCTCCTCTGTCCCTGGCTGCCGGTACAGGAAGGAGAGGGGGGGGGAGATTTCTCTCCGTGCTGCAGCTTCTCCTCTGTCCCTGTGGCAGCCGGTGCAGGAAGGGTGGGGGGAGATTCCTCTCCGTGCAGCAGCTTCTCCTCTGTCCCTGTGGCTGCTGGTACAGGAAGGAGGGGGGGGGAGAGATTCCTCTCCGTGCGGCAGCTTCTCCTCTGTCCCTGGCTGCCGGTACAGGAAGGGGGGGGGAGATTTCTCTCCGTGCTGCAGCTTCTCCTCTGTCCCTGGCTGCCGGTACAGGAAGGAGGGGGGGGGAGATTCCTCTCCGTGCTGCAGCTTCTCCTCTGTCCCTGTGGCTGCCGGTACAGGAAGGAGGGGGGGGGAGAGATTCCTCTCCGTGCTGCAGCTTCTCCTCTGTCCCTGTGGCAGCCGGTGCAGGAAGGGGGGGGGAAGATTCCTCTCCGTGCTGCAGCTTCTCCTCTGTCCCTGTGGCTGCCGGTACAGGAAGGAGGGGGGGGGGAGAGATTCCTCTCCGTGCGGCAGCTTCTCCTCTGTCCCTGGCTGCCGGTACAGGAAGGGGGGGGGAGAGATTCCTCTCCGTGCGGCAGCTTCTCCTCTGTCCCTGGCTGCCGGTACAGGAAGGAGGGGGGGGGGGAGATTCCTCTCCGTGCGGCAGCTTCTCCTCTGTCCCTGTGGCTGCCGGTACAGGAAGGGGGGGGGGATTCCTCTCCGTGCTGCAGCTTCTCCTCTGTCCCTGGCTGCCGGTACAGGAAGGAGGGGGGGGGGGGAGATTCCTCTCCCTGCGGCAGCTTCTCCTCTGTCCCTGTGGCTGCCGGTACAGGAAGGAGGGGGGGGGGGAGATTCCTCTCCGTGCTGCAGCTTCTCCTCTGTCCCTGGCTGCTGGTACAGGAAGGAGGGGGGGGGGGGAGATTTCTCTCCGTGCTGCAGCTTCTCCTCTGTCCCTGGCTGCCGGTACAGGAAGGGGGGGGGGGGAGATTCCTCTCCGTGCTGCAGCTTCTCCTCTGTCCCTGTGGCTGCCGGTACAGGAAGGGGGAGGGGGGAGAGATTTCTCTCCGTGCTGCAGCTTCTCCTCTGTCCCTGTGGCTGCCGGTACAGGAAGGAGGGGGGGGGGAGATTCCTCTTCGTGCTGCAGCTTCTCCTCTGTCCCTGTGGCTGCCGGTACAGGAAGGAGGGGGGGGGGGAGATTCCTCTCCGTGCTGCAGCTTCTCCTCTGTCCCTGTGGCTGCCGGTACAGGAAGGAGGGGGGGGGGGGGGAGAATCCTCTCCGTGCTACAGCTTCTCCTCTGTCCCTGTGGCTGCCGGTACAGGAAGGAGGGGGGGGGAGATTTCTCTCCGTGCTGCAGCTTCTCCTCTGTCCCTGGCTGCCGGTGCAGGAAGGAGGGGTGGGGGGGGGGAGATTCCTCTCCGTGCTGCAGCTTCTCCTCTGTCCCTGTGGCTGCCGGTACAGGAAGGGGGGGGGGGAGATTCCTCTCCGTGCTGCAGCTTCTCCTCTGTCCCTGGCTGCCGGTACAGGAAGGAGGGGGGAGAGATTCCTCTCCGTGCTGCAGCTTCTCCTCTGTCCCTGGCTGCCGGTACAGGAAGGAGGGGGGGAGAGATTCCTCTCCGTGCTGCAGCTTCTCCTCTGTCCCTGGCTGCCGGTACAGGAAGGGGGGGGGGGAGATTTCTCTCCGTGCTGCAGCTTCTCCTCTGTCCCTGGCTGCCGGTACAGAAAGGAGGGGGGGGGGGAGATTCCTCTCCGTGCGGCAGCTTCTCCTCTGTCCCTGGCTGCCGGTACAGGAAGGAGGGGGGTGGGAGAGATTCCTCTCTGTGCTGCAGCTTCTCCTCTGTCCCTGGCTGCCGGTGCAGGAAGGGGAGGGGGGAGAGATTCCTCTCCGTGCTGCAGCTTCTCCTCTGTCTCTGTGGCTGCCGGTACAGGAAGGAGGGGGGGGGGAGATTCCTCTCCGTGCTGCAGCTTCTCCTCTGTCCCTGGCTGCCGGTACATGAAGGGGGGGGGGGGAGAGATTCCTCTCCATGCGGCAGCTTCTCCTCTGTCCCTGGCTGCCGGTACAGGAAGGGGGGGGGAGAGAGATTCCTCTCCGTGCTTGCAGCTTCTCCTCTGTCCCTGGCTGCCGGTACAGGAAGGGGGGGGGAGAGAGATTCCTCTCCGTGCTTGCAGCTTCTCCTCTGTCCGTGGCTGCCGGTACAGGAAGGAGAGGGGGGGAGATTTCTCTCCGTGCTGCAGCTTCTCCTCTGTCCCTGTGGCTGCCGGTGCAGGAAGGGGGGTGAGGACGGAGAGATTCCTCTCCGTGCGGCAGCTTCTCCTCTGTCCCTGGCTGCCGGTGCAGGAAGGGGGGGGGGGGTGGAGATTCCTCACCGTGCGGCAGCTTCTCCTCTGTCCCTGGCTGCCGGTACAGGAAGGGGGGGGGGGAGATTCCTCTCCGTGCTGCAGCTTCTCCTCTGTCCCTGGCTGCCGGTACAGGAAGGAGGGGGAGGGGGGGAGAGATTCCTCTCTGTGCGGCAGCTTCTCCTCTGTCCCTGTGGCTGCCGGTACAGGAAGGGGGGGGGAGATTCCTCTCCGTGTGGCAGCTTCTCCTCTGTCCCTGGCTGCCGGTACAGGAAGGAGGGGGGGGGGGGAGATTCCTCTCCGTGCGGCAGCTTCTCCTCTGTCCCTGGCTGCCGGTACAGGAAGGAGGGGGGGGGGGAGATTCCTCTCCGTGCTGCAGCTTCTCCTCTGTCCCTGGCAGCCGGTACAGGAAGGGGGGGGGGGGGAGATTCCTCTCCGTGCGGCAGCTTCTCCTCTGTCCCTGGCTGCCGGTACATGAAGGAGGGGGGGGGGAGAGATTCCTCTCCATGCGGCAGCTTCTCCTCTGTCCCTGGCTGCCGGTACAGGAAGGGGGGGGGGAGAGAGATTCCTCTCCGTGCTTGCAGCTTCTCCTCTGTCCCTGGCTGCCGGTACAGGAAGGGGGGGGGAGAGAGATTCCTCTCCGTGCTTGCAGCTTCTCCTCTGTCCGTGGCTGCCGGTACAGGAAGGAGAGGGGGGGAGATTTCTCTCCGTGCTGCAGCTTCTCCTCTGTCCCTGGCTGCCGGTACAGGAAGGAGGGGGGTGGGAGAGATTCCTCTCTGTGCTGCAGCTTCTCCTCTGTCCCTGGCTGCCGGTGCAGGAAGGGGAGGGGGGAGAGATTCCTCTCCGTGCTGCAGCTTCTCCTCTGTCCCTGTGGCTGCCGGTACAGGAAGGAGGGGGGGGGGAGATTCCTCTCCGTGCTGCAGCTTCTCCTCTGTCCCTGGCTGCCGGTACATGAAGGGGGGGGGGGGGGAGAGATTCCTCTCCATGCGGCAGCTTCTCCTCTGTCCCTGGCTGCCGGTACAGGAAGGGGGGGGGAGAGAGATTCCTCTCCGTGCTTGCAGCTTCTCCTCTGTCCCTGGCTGCCGGTACAGGAAGGGGGGGGGAGAGAGATTCCTCTCCGTGTTTGCAGCTTCTCCTCTGTCCGTGGCTGCCGGTACAGGAAGGAGAGGGGGGGAGATTTCTCTCCGTGCTGCAGCTTCTCCTCTGTCCCTGTGGCTGCCGGTGCAGGAAGGGGGGTGAGGGGGGAGAGATTCCTCTCCGTGCGGCAGCTTCTCCTCTGTCCCTGGCTGCCGGTGCAGGAAGGGGGGGGGGGTGGAGATTCCTCACCGTGCGGCAGCTTCTCCTCTGTCCCTGGCTGCCGGTACAGGAAGGGGGGGGGGGAGATTCCTCTCCGTGCTGCAGCTTCTCCTCTGTCCCTGGCTGCCGGTACAGGAAGGAGGGGGAGGGGGGGAGAGATTCCTCTCTGTGCGGCAGCTTCTCCTCTGTCCCTGTGGCTGCCGGTACAGGAAGGGGGGGGGGGAGATTCCTCTCCGTGTGGCAGCTTCTCCTCTGTCCCTGGCTGCCGGTACAGGAAGGAGGGGGGGGGGGGAGATTCCTCTCCGTGCGGCAGCTTCTCCTCTGTCCCTGGCTGCCGGTACAGGAAGGAGGGGGGGGGGGAGATTCCTCTCCGTGCTGCAGCTTCTCCTCTGTCCCTGGCAGCCGGTACAGGAAGGGGGGGGGGGGGAGATTCCTCTCCGTGCGGCAGCTTCTCCTCTGTCCCTGTGGCTGCCGGTACAGGAAGGGGGGGGGGAGAGATTCCTCTCCGTGCTGCAGCTTCTCCTCTGTCCCTGTGGCTGCCGGTACAGGAAGGAGGGGGGGGGGGAGATTCCTCTCCGTGCTGCAGCTTCTCCTCTGTCCCTGTGGCTGCCGGTACAGGAAGGAGGGGGGGGGGAGATTCCTCTCCGTGCTGCAGCTTCTCCTCTGTCCCTGTGGCTGCCGGTACAGGAAGGGGGGGGGGGGGGAGATTCCTCTCCGTGCTGCAGCTTCTCCTCTGTCCCTGGCTGCTGGTACAGGAAGGGGGGGGGGGAGATTTCTCTCCGTGCTGCAGCTTCTCCTCTGTCCCTGGCTGCCGGTACAGGAAGGAGGGGGGGGGGGAGATTCCTCTCCGTGCTGCAGCTTCTCCTCTGTCCCTGGCTGCCGGTACAGGAAGGGGGAGGGGGGGGAGATTCCTCTCCGTGCTGCAGCTTCTCCTCTGTCCCTGGCTGCCGGTACAGGAAGGAGGGGGGAGGGGGAGATTCCTCTCCGTGCTGCAGCTTCTCCTCTGTCCCTGGCTGCCGGTACAGGAAGGGGGGGGGGAGATTTCTCTCCGTGCTGCAGCTTCTCCTCTGTCCCTGGCTGCCGGTACAGGAAGGAGGGGGGGGGGAGATTCCTCTCCGTGCGGCAGCTTCTCCTCTGTCCCTGGCTGCCGGTACAGGAAGGAGGGGGGTGGGAGAGATTCCTCTCTGTGCTGTAGCTTCTCCTCTGTCCCTGGCTGCCGGTGCAGGAAGGGGAGGGGGGAGAGATTCCTCTCCGTGCTGCAGCTTCTCCTCTGTCCCTGTGGCTGCCGGTACAGGAAGGAGGGGGGGGGGGGAGATTCATCTCCGTGCTGCAGCTTCTCCTCTGTCCCTGGCTGCCGGTGCAGGAAGGGGGGGGGGGGAGATTCCTCTCCATGCGGCAGCTTCTCCTCTGTCCCTGGCTGCCGGTACAGGAAGGGGGGGGGGAGATTTCTCTCCGTGCTGCAGCTTCTCCTCTGTCCCTGGCTGCCGGTACAGGAAGGAGGGGGGGGGGGGAGATTCCTCTCCGTGCTGCAGCTTCTCCTCTGTCCCTGGCTGCCGGTACAGGAAGGGGGGGGGGGGGGAGATTCCTCTCCGTGCTGCAGCTTCTCCTCTGTCCCTGTGGCTGCCGGTACAGGAAGGGGGAGGGGGGAGAGATTTCTCTCCGTGCTGCAGCTTCTCCTCTGTCCCTGTGGCTGCCGGTACAGGAAGGAGGGGGGGGGAGATTCCTCTTCGTGCTGCAGCTTCTCCTCTGTCCCTGTGGCTGCCGGTACAGGAAGGAGGGGGGGGGGGGAGATTCCTCTCTGTGCTGCAGCTTCTCCTCTGTCCCTGTGGCTGCCGGTACAGGAAGGAGGGGGGGGGGAGAATCCTCTCCGTGCTGCAGCTTCTCCTCTGTCCCTGTGGCTGCCGGTACAGGAAGGAGGGGGGGGGGGGGAGATTCATCTCCGTGCTGCAGCTTCTCCTCTGTCCCTGGCTGCCGGTGCAGGAAGGGGGGGGGGGGAGATTCCTCTCCATGCGGCAGCTTCTCCTCTGTCCCTGGCTGCCGGTACAGGAAGGGGGGGGGGGAGATTTCTCTCCGTGCTGCAGCTTCTCCTCTGTCCCTGGCTGCCGGTACAGGAAGGAGGGGGGGGGGGGGGAGATTCCTCTCCGTGCTGCAGCTTCTCCTCTGTCCCTGGCTGCCGGTACAGGAAGGGGGGGGGGGGGAGATTCCTCTCCGTGCTGCAGCTTCTCCTCTGTCCCTGTGGCTGCCGGTACAGGAAGGGGGAGGGGGGAGAGATTTCTCTCCGTGCTGCAGCTTCTCCTCTGTCCCTGTGGCTGCCGGTACAGGAAGGAGGGGGGGGGAGATTCCTCTTCGTGCTGCAGCTTCTCCTCTGTCCCTGTGGCTGCCGGTACAGGAAGGAGGGGGGGGGGAGATTCCTCTCTGTGCTGCAGCTTCTCCTCTGTCCCTGTGGCTGCCGGTACAGGAAGGAGGGGGGGGGGGAGAATCCTCTCCGTGCTGCAGCTTCTCCTCTGTCCCTGTGTCTGCCGGTACAGGAAGGAGGGAGGGGGGGGGGGAGATTCCTCTCCGTGCTGCAGCTTCTCCTCTGTCCCTGTGGCTGCCGGTACAGGAAGGAGGGGGGGGGGAGATTTCTCTCCGTGCTGCAGCTTCTCCTCTGTCCCTGGCTGCCGGTGCAGGAAGGAGGGGTGGGGGGGGGAGATTCCTCTCCGTGCTGCAGCTTCTCCTCTGTCCCTGTGGCTGCCGGTACAGGAAGGTGGGGGGGGGGGGAGATTCCTCTCCGTGCTGCAGCTTCTCCTCTGTCCCTGGCTGCCGGTACAGGAAGGAGGGGGGAGAGATTCCTCTCCGTGCTGCAGCTTCTCCTCTGTCCCTGGCTGCCGGTACAGGAAGGAGGGGGGGAGAGATTCCTCTCCGTGCTGCAGCTTCTCCTCTGTCCCTGGCTGCCGGTACAGGAAGGGGGGGGGGGAGATTTCTCTCCGTGCTGCAGCTTCTCCCTCTGTCCCTGGCTGCCGGTACAGGAAGGGGGAGGGGGGGGAGATTCCTCTCCGTGCTGCAGCTTCTCCTCTGTCCCTGTGGCTGCCGGTGCAGGAAGGGGGGTGAGGGGGGAGAGATTCCTCTCCGTGCTGCAGCTTCTCCTCTGTCCCTGGCTGCCGGTACAGGAAGGAGGGGGGAGGGGGAGATTCCTCTCCGTGCTGCAGCTTCTCCTCTGTCCCTGGCTGCCGGTACAGGAAGGGGGGGGGGGGGAGATTTCTCTCCGTGCTGCAGCTTCTCCTCTGTCCCTGGCTGCCGGTACAGGAAGGAGGGGGGGGGGAGATTCCTCTCCGTGCGGCAGCTTCTCCTCTGTCCCTGGCTGCCGGTACAGGAAGGAGGGGGGTGGGAGAGATTCCTCTCTGTGCTGCAGCTTCTCCTCTGTCCCTGGCTGCCGGTGCAGGAAGTTGAGGGGGGAGAGATTCCTCTCCGTGCTGCAGCTTCTCCTCTGTTCCTGTGGCTGCCGGTACAGGAAGGAGGGGGGGGGGGGAGATTCATCTCCGTGCTGCAGCTTCTCCTCTGTCCCTGGCTGCCGGTACAGGAAGGGGGGGGGGGGGAGATTCCTCTCCATGCGGCAGCTTCTCCTCTGTCCCTGGCTGCCGGTACAGGAAGGGGGGGGAGAGAGATTCCTCTCCGTGCTTGCAGCTTCTCCTCTGTCCGTGGCTGCCGGTACAGGAAGGAGGGGGGGGGGGGAGATTTCTCTCCGTGCTGCAGCTTCTCCTCTGTCCCTGTGGCTGCCGGTGCAGGAAGGGGGGTGAGGGGGGAGAGATTCCTCTCCGTGCGGCAGCTTCTCCTCTGTCCCTGGCTGCCGGTGCAGGAAGGGGGGGGTGGAGATTCCTCTCCGTGCGGCAGCTTCTCCTCTGTCCCTGGCTGCCGGTGCAGGAAGGGGGGGGTGGAGATTCCTCTCCGTGCGGCAGCTTCTCCTCTGTCCCTGGCTGCCGGTACAGGAAGGGGGGGGGGAAGATTCCTCTCCGTGCGGCAGCTTCTCCTCTGTCCCTGTGGCTGCCGGTACAGGAAGGGGGGGGGGGGAGATTCCTCTCCGTGTGGCAGCTTCTCCTCTGTCCCTGGATGCCGGTAAAGGAAGGAGGGGGGGGGGGAGATTCCTCTCCGTGCGGCAGCTTCTCCTCTGTCCCTGGCTGCCGGTGCAGGAAGGGGGGGGGGGGAGATTCCTCTCCGTGCGGCAGCTTGTCCTCTGTCCCTGTGGCTGCCGGTACAGGAAGGAGGGGGGGGGGGGATTCCTCTCCGTGCGGCAGCTTCTCCTCTGTCCCTGTGGCAGTCGGTACAGGAAGGGGGGGGGGGAGATTCCTCTCCGTGCTGCAGCTTCTCCTCTGTCCCTGTGGCTGCCGGTACAGGAAGGGGGAGGGGGGAGATTCCTCTCCGTGCTGCAGCTTCTCCTCTGTCCCTGGCTGCCGGTACAGGAAGGGGGGGGGGGAGAGATTCCTCTCCGTGCTGCAGCTTCTCTTCTCCCTGTCGGTGTAGTGCGGTGGGCTGGTCTCCAGCACAGGACGGGATGGGCTGCGAGGGGGAATCCACACACACTCCAGCCACGCGGCGCACAGATTAGGAACCACAGAGCCAGAGAGATTTTTTGTTTTTTTTTGGTGCAGGGGATTTTTTTTTTTGCAGAACAGGGAAAATCTACGAGCCCCAACACACACTCCCATATACACACACACACACACACTCCCATATATACACACACTCCCATATATACACACACTCCCATATACACACACTCCCATATACATACACACACACTCCCATATACACACACGCTCACACCCATACAAACACACACACTCACTCCCATACAAACACACACACTCACTCCCATACAAACACACACACTCACTCCCATATACACACACACACTCACACCCATATACACACACACACTCCCATATACACACACACACTCATTCGCATATACACACACACACACACACACTCTCACTCTACACAAAGGGGGGGGTCGGAAGAGAGGAAAGCCCGCGACCAGCACCACCACCACCCCGCTACCCTCCCCCCCCCCCCCCCCCGCGGGGGCATGAAGCTATTGGGCAGGCCGGCATTCCCCCCCTCCCCCCCTATACCTCACTCGGCATATTTGAAGCTTTGGGGAGGCAGGGTGGAAGGCACGTGGCGAGGTGTCCCCCAGCGGGCGCCCCAGGGGACAGTCCGCCCCGCCGTGGCCGCCACTGCCCTGCTCCCCTCGCCGTCATGTTCCGCAGTGCGAGGCCAAGCAGCTTTGCAGGCTGCTTCTTCCCCCCAGCCCGCGGTGGCATGAAGCTCATGGGGGGGGGGGAGGCAGGCCGACATCCCCCCCACCCCCCCACCTCATGCGCGGCTACGCCATCATGAACTTGCTGGCGGGCATATTTTAAGTTTTGGGGATACGGGTGGGAGGGAGGCACATGTCGAGGGCCCCCCGCGTATGCCAAACGGGCTGCAGCAGTGGGGACCTCCTGCCCCGGGCAGTAATCGGTGGATCGAGGGAAGGGGACAGGAGCAGGCACAGGAGCAGGCACAGGAGAGCTAACGCGGAGGCGCAAAGGGCAGGGGACAGGAGCAGGGGACATTGGAAGGGGACAGGAGCAGGGGACAGGAGCAGGGGACAGCAGAGCTAACGCGGAGGCGCAGAGGGCCGCGGTGGGGAGTAGGGAGCCATGTGGGGACCAGGGGGATCGCAGGGAAGGAGCAGAGGGGCCGCAGCATGGAGAGATTGGAGAGTACTTACTCTCCAACAGAGCTCCAGGCAGAACGAATGGCCGCTCGTTGGGGGCGGGCTCATATAGAGCCTGAGCGCGCGCCCACAACGCCTGGGAGCGCGCGCCCACCAGCTGTCAGGTAGGTGGAGTTTTTTTTTTCAACGCGAGCAGGGAAAATTTCAGCACGAGCAGGGAAATTAAAAAAAACAAACACGTGTGCTGCTTGGGCCAATATTTACTCGCCCGGAGGTTAAATGCACTCGCCCCGGGCGTGTAAATGTATAGAATTGTCGAACACTGTATATATGTATGTATACGAAAACCAACACAGAAAAAAAGAATCCCCTGTTTGTCTCTTCTGGATCCAGTGGTGCTTCCGCCCTACGCTCCCACTACACAGGGAGCTGAAGCAGAAAGAGGAAATAAGTGGCGAGGGGGAGGCGTGAACATAGAAAGAAGATCACAGCTAGCAGGGACACAGAGTATATCACCAGACCTCACTACACACACAGCACAGAGTATATCACCAGACCTCACTACACACACAGCACAGAGTATATCACCAGACCTCACTACACACACACAGCACAGAGTATATCACCAGACCTCACTACACACACACGGCACAGAGTATATCACCAGACGTCACTACACACACACGGCACAGAGTATATCACCAGACGGCATTACACACACGGGCACAGAGTATATCATCAGACCGCACTACACACACAGCACAGAGTATATCACCAGACCTCACTACACACACGGGCACAGAGTATATCACCAGACCTCACTACACACACAGCACAGAGTATATCACCAGACCTCACTACACACACAGCACAGAGTATATCACCAGACCTCACTACACACACGGGCACAGAGTATATCACCAGACGGCACTACACACACGGGCACAGAGTATATCACCAGACCTCACTACACACACGGGCACAGAGTATATCACCAGACCTCACTACACACACGGGCATAGAGTATTTATTTATTTATTTATAAAATATTTTACCAGGAAGTAATACATTGAGAGTTACCGCTCGTTTTCAAGTATGTCCTGGGCACAGAGTAAGACAAATAATACATGGTTACAAATACAGTTACATAAATGAACAGGGTATACATTATATACAAGACATTGCGTGCACAGTTAAAGAAAATATATATTATGGGCGAATGAAACAGTTACAGACCAGATTAAAATGTGAGACAGCCTTAGATTTGAAAGAACTTAAACTGGTGGTGGATGTGAGAGTCTCTGGTAGGTTGTTCCAGTTTTGAGGTGCACGGTAGGAGAAGGAGGAACGTCCGGATACTTTGTTGAGCCTTGAGACCATGAACAGTCTTTTGGAGTCTGATCTCAGGTGATAGGTGCTGCATGTGGTAGGAGTGGGTAGCTTGCCCATGAAGAATTTAAAGGCAAGACAGGAAAGGTGACCTTTGCGTCTAGACCCGAGTGATGACAAATCTAGTTCTTTGAGCATTTCGCAGTGATGTGTGTTGTAGTTGCATTGGAGAACAAAACGACAAATTGAATTGTAGAGGGTTCAAGTTTGCTAAGGTGGGTTTGAGGTACCGAGCCATATACTATGTCTCCATAGTCAATAATTGGCATTAGCATCTGCTGTGCGATGCGCTTTCTGACCAGGAGACTTAGGGAGAATTTGTTCCTGTAAAGTACCCCTAGTTTGGCATAGGTCTTGGTTGTCAGGGTATCAATGTGCATCCCGAATGTTAAGTGGGAGTCAAACCATAAGCCCAGGTATTTAAAACTAGTGATAGGGGTTAGGGTGGTGTTGGCATTGGTTCTAATCTGGAGCTCAGTCGCTGGAAGCTTTAAAAATGTAGTCTTGGTCCCAAATACCATTGTTACAGTCTTGTCAGTGTTTAAAAACAGTTTGTTTTGGGAAATCCAGTTTTCGAGTTTCAAAAAGTCAGACTGAAGTATGTGTTGAAGGTCAGAGAGGCTTTGGCTGTGTGCATATAGGATTGTGTCGTCTGCATACATGTGTATTGAGGCTTCCTGACAAGCTGTGGGAAGATCATTAATGAACACTGAGAAGAGTAGGGGCCCCAGAACAGAGCCTTGCGGGACACCACAAGTGATATCCAGGGGGTTCGAGTTAGAGCCTGAGATGGACACATGTTGGGATCTACCTGATAGGTAGGACTGAAACCAGTTTAAAGCATGCTTCCCTATTCCAGAGCTCTGGAGTTTGTTAAGCAGGATAGCATGATCAACTGTGTCAAAAGCCTTTGCAAAATCTAGGAATGCTGCACCAGTGAGTTGTCCCCGTTCCATTCCACATTGGATTTCATTGCAAACTTTTACCAGGGTAGTTACGGTGGAGTGTTTGGGACGAAAGACAGATTGGAATTGGCTAGGGAAATTTGTCTTGGTGTAGAAATCGCTTAATTGGGAGTGGACACATTTTTCCATTACTTTGGATAGAATTGGGAGAAGTGAGATTGGCCTGTAGTTTGAGACAGTGTTTTTGTCCCCACTTTTGAAGATTGGGACAACTCTGGCAGTTTTCCAGGTCTTAAGGATATGGCCTGCAGACAGGATAGAGTTGACTATGGAAGCAATTGGTTTGGCAATGGCTGGGGCACCAAGTCGTAGGAACCTAGATTGTAGTAAGTCAGGTCCGCATTGGCTGCTTAGTTTTAGTTTGAGGAGCGCTTGTGTAATCTCCTCTTCAGATACTGGTCCAAATTGAAAATTGTGGCAGTGTTGGGAGGGGGTTGGGCTATGTGTGTACTCCCAGGGTGAGATTCAGATTTGTGGTTTGGGCTGCGTTTCGCTGATAAGTTAGTGGCACACCCCACAAAGTAATCATTGAATGCATTTGCAATATCAGTGGGGTTTGTCAGAGTAGTATCCCCCTTAGTGATATTACTTGGTTGTTGATGGTTAGGAGGCTGGAATATAGTGTTGATAACCTTCCAGAAGTTAGCTGGGTTTGATGTATTTTGGTGGAGATAGTCAGAGTAATATTGTGCTTTTGCGTGCCTTGTTTGCCTTGATCACACGTTCCGCAGGCATCTGTAGTGATTGAGATCCTTGGTAGTGCCAGTTACTTTGTATCTTTTCCACAAGGCATCCCTGAACTGGTAGAGTGCAATAAGGTCAGGTGTAACCCATGGAAGGTGGGCCCCCCGTACCCTTATTTTGCGTAGTGGAGCATGGGTATCGCAGAGTTTTAAGAACTCGGATTGGAAATAGTCGAGCGCAGAATCAGGGTCGGGAATTAAATCGATTCTGTGCCATGGGCAGTTAGTAAGGTCATCCAGAAACTGTTGTGGGTTAAAGTTCTTAAATGTTCTAGTGAGGAGAACTCTAGGGCTTGAATGGGGAGGTTTAATTTTCCTTACACAGTACACTATTGCATGGTCACTGAAAATGTCAGGAAGGATGCCAGAGGATTGGATTCTGCTGGGTTTTGAGGAGAGAATCCAGTCTAGCAAGGAATGGTTATGTGATTTCAAGTTTGTCCGTGTGGGTTGGGAAATGAGTTGTGATAGGTTAAGTGACTTGAGTTGTATCTGGATTTTGTGGTTTTTAGGGTCAAGCCAATTGAAGTTGAAATCCCCAAGAACTAGCAGCTCACTCTTCTCATTCAGAGAGGAAATGGAGCCAAGAAACTGGGTGATATCAGTCAGGGATTGTAGAGGGGCTTTAGGGGGGCGGTAGACGCCAGCGAGCAAGATGGGCTTAGAAAAGGGAGGCAGATTTTGCCAACTAGAATTTCAAAAGAGGGTGTGCTTGGGGGGCAATTTAACAGTGTAAATTGTAATGTGTCTGCAATATAAAATAACACTTCTCCTCTCTTTGACCTATCTCTCCTAAAAATGGAGTATCCCTGAATGGCAATATTTGCATCAGGGGTTTTAGAGGTTAACCATGTTTCTGTAAGAACGATGGCTTTTGGTTAATGCATAAGGCACCATGCCCTTAGTTCATCCAGTTTGGGCAGCAGGCTCCGGATATTTATATGGGCGACAGATAGCCCTTTTTTGAATTTAAAGGTGGAATTCTCAGGGGCATGGGACAGATTTGAAATGGGAGGACTTGGGTTAGGTTCAATATCACCTGCTAAAGAGAGTAATAGTATGAGCACAAATTTGGGTAATTGTTTGCAAGTTGTAAATTTGTGATGTTTGCCATTTGAGTGTGCGGTGGTTGATGTGCTGGTTTTTAGAGTTCTCCGCCAACATTCAGTAGATAGTGCAAGGCTTTTGAGTAGTCCAGGGTGTATGGTGATGTTAGGTGTGGGCCAGGATGGAGGATTTTGTAGTGGATAGAGGGAGTAGCATCTCCATGAGGCCAGGAGAAAGAAAAATGTTAAGCTACATAGCAGGTTCATTTTGCCAGAGGTAGGCAGTGCTGCAAGGAGCTGTTGTGAGCAAAGTGAGTGTGTGCAGACTAAACAGCAGGGGTGAGTCTGTTCCTTGTCAAGTGTTTTGCTGCATTGCAATGCTAGAGTCAGTTCAGGGTTTCAGTGTTTTGTGCAGTCAGTTTTGGGAGAGGTTGCAGTGAAAGAAGTTGTAAAGGGGTGGGGGGTTAAAATATGCAGGTTAACAAGCATGGGATCATAGTGTGGTCATAAAAGCTCACCGCTCACAAGATGTCACTACACACACAGCACAGAGTATATCACCAGATGTCCCTACACATACAGCACATAGTATATCACCAGACCTCACTACACACACAGCACAGAGTATATCACCAGACACAGCACAGAGTATATCACCAGACATCACTACACACAGCTCAGAGTATATCACCAGACCTCACTGCACACACGGCACAGAGTATATCACCAGACATCACTACACACAGCTCAGAGTATATCACCAGACCTCACTGCACACACGGCACAGAGTATATCACCAGACGTCACTACACACACAGCACAGAGTATATCACCAGACGTCACTACACACACGGGCACAGAGTATATCACCAGACGTCACTACACACACGGGCACAGAGTATATCACCAGACGTCACTACACACACGGGCACAGAGTATATCACCAGACGTCACTACACACACGGACACAGAGTATATCACCAGACGTCACTACACACACGGCACAGAGTATATCACCAGACCTCACTACACACACAGCACAGAGTATATCACCAGACACACCGCACAGAGTATATCACCAGGCCGCACTATATGCGGTGGGAGATGGGGGTGAGATTGTCACTATGTTTCTCACCAGCCCACAGCCAGCACCCCGTGCATCTCCCACCAGGGGGCACTCACTGATTTTGCTTGGGAGCCCACCAGGGGTCACTATTCCATATGAACTCAGGAAGAGCTGGATAGAGGCGCTCTGGCCTCCCCTCTTCCCTCTCTATGGTCCCTCTGCTGCAGCCGGATGTCCTGGTGTGTGAGGTTTGATTCCGGCAGGAAACACTGACCCTGAGCACAGACTGTCCCACATCCTGAGGGGGGAATCCAGGTCACTCCCACAGGGAAGGACTGAGAGATCACAGGGGCTCCCCCCACCCTCCATAGGAAGTACACACACAGTGAGGGGGGGATAAAGTGCACATCTCAGGCACTGAGGGGGGGGGGGGGACACACTGAGGAATAGGCTCTGCAGCCTCTAAGTCCCTTTTCCTGTGCCCCCCTCACATTGCCCACCCCCTGCTGCACAGAGATCTTCAGCCTGTGTTATTGGGTAAGTGCTTTCCTCCTCCCTTGTGTGACCTGTGCACATTATCCCAGTGCTGCTCTGAGCTTCCTTACACACAGGAGCCTGAGAGGCTGAGCCTCTGATAGTGAGGGGGAGCCTCTGGCACTGGGGGGGTTACTCCTCCTGGTATCACAGGGACTGGGAGATAATGGGGGTTATTTTACATTGGGAATTAACATTAGGAATCAGTGAGGATAAGATTGGGAAAGTTATTAAATAGAGTTAGAAAGTAATTAGATTGAGGGAGTATTGGTTGGAGTTTAACCCCTTCATTACCACAGGGGCAGCATCCTGTGTGTGTTATGGGCTATAGCTTCTCTATACACGATACATAAAGCTTGGCCCCCTGCAGACGCACTTACCTGAACGCCCTCCTACTGTCTCTGTACGTTCTCCCCACCAATTAGATTGTAAGCTCCCCGGAGCAGGGACTCCTCTTCCGAAATGTTACATTTATGTCTGAAGCGATTATTCCCATGATCTGTTATTTGTATTATTTGTTATTTATATGATTGTCACGTTTATTACTAATGTAAGGGGCTGCTGGCCTAGTGTACCCCCACACTGTGTCCACAGTATAACCCCCTTGTCCCGTGGTCAGCGCTACCACTGCGTGAGTACTCTGTAGGTGGTGCTCGTGAGTAACAATACCTGCCCAGTGCGACGGCACCCAGGCGTTCAAAAGATCTTCAAAAAGGGTCCGACGACCTCCTGGTTCCACCAGCGGGATGATCGGTCAGGGTCGTCCACCCTGGGTACAGTTCCGCTCTCTCTGCGGAGTAGGCCTGATCCCAGGCCTCTGGGTAGGAAGCGCAGTGTCCCTGACTGGCACTGTATATGCTAAAGGGGCAGGTTCCCTAACCTCGGGCCTGTCCCTGCAGTAACACAATCTACTGAGTGGCTCGGGTGCTAACTGGGGCCTAAGGGGCTGCTGGCCTAGTGCAGTGGGTCACTGACCCCTGCACCCTCACCTCCTTCCCCTAGACTCTCCTGGCGCCGACTGACGTGTTTCCCAGCGCGCGAAATGTATCAATCCCTGAGAGCAGGGAGATACTGCAGCCCTATTGGCTCCCTGGTGTCATGTGGGGTACTCCTGAGCCTCATGTGACATGTAGTCCCTGCCCATAGCCTCTCCTGATTGGTGGGGGGTTCACGTGCTATAACTGCGCATGCGCGAGCTAGCCGAAGGCCTCCGCAACTACTGCCCTCACTGCGCATGCGCCAGGCAAAAGAAGATGGTGGTGTCCTGCAATGGGAGCCCCCGGGAGTACCTGGCTATGCGATCGCCGCCACACCAGCAACCGCCTGCACCCACTCTTGCGGCCAGCTGACGGGTCAGTTGCTGTGTTCGCAGCCAAGGTGAGTGGGGTACTGTAAAGCCCAAGGGGACCGGGATATATAATATATATATATACTTTTGTCAAGTCCATTATTACATGGAAAACCCTTAAGCCAATGCTTGCTGCTTTAAACACAGCTCTTAAACATAGCCTGGGATGAGATGCAAAGCCAATAAACCCACTCAGACTGTCTTATTGTGTTTACAATACTTGTATTATACGTGTGGATACGTTCCACAGATATAACACAGAGAATAGAGCTTTTCATTCAGTATCAGAATATAACTATTCCTCTGGAAATTTTCTGAGTCGGGAAGCAGTGATCCCGTCATAATAGGACGGGCTGATAAGGGTGTGAGCAGGTCAGAAGTCTGTGTCCTACCTTCAGATGGGCAGAGCCTATTCCCTCATGTCATGTGCTGACATTGAGAGACCAGGGGAAAATAAATAATCAGTGAGTAAAATGTCAGTGTTTCCCAGGCATTCCTTTATATAAGCATGTCCTGCCAGGTACAAATGTGCTGAATGTGAGAAACTGGAGGTGATCGAGGAACAAATTAATGAGGGTGTGAGGGATCAAACCCCCTATTTATTATGGTGGGGTAAGGTGAGGGGAAGTTACTGCACTGGTTCCTCTGCATTACCCACTTCTCACCGTATGAAATAGGAAAGTGAGACTGTGTCAGTATGGAGCAGAACTGCTGGACCTGAGAGAGTATCGGGAGTGTCATGATAATGTCATGAGAGATTGGGTATTTTTAATCCCTTTGGTGCTTGAGGGGTTAATGAGCTACACGTGTGTACAAAATACCAAATGCTGGGTTTGAAACTGGTCAGGACTGTTTTCTGTCTGCTCTGAATTTCAAAGGAACTTACTTGGGGCGGGGGTCCATCCTGGATAGCCCACTCAAGGTGTCAATTGTTTTAATCAAAGAAGAGCAGCTTCAAAGTATTCTGTAGAAAGGGGTGGGGTGATGACGGTGCCTTAAAGTATTGTATCTAAGGGCCTCATGCAGAGAGCAGCGCAAAAAGTGAAAGCGGCATTAATTGGCGGATTCTGCCTTCAGAAAGGCAGAAACCTGCAAGTTTAAAAAAAAGCGCCATTTTTTTTTTTCCCCTTCAAATTCGCCGCGCGCCTGGAGAGTTTAAATTCTCTCCAGTTTTTTTCTCTGCCGTATGCAGAGAGCCGCGAGCGCCATCTAGTGGCTGTTCGCGGCAAAAAAATGGCGCGATTTTCAACATTTTCCCTCTCCACCAAGCAGCTGGCGCTCCGCAGCCGGTGGAGGGGAAAAAAAAAAAACGCAATTTTTTTCCCCAGTAGTTTCAACAGCGCTCATAGCGCTCATAGCGCTGGTTGAAACTCTCCATATGCAGAAAGGCTTGTAAGTGCAGTTTTCTGCCCTTTCTGCATATGGACATAAAAACTCTCCAAAAAAGGTAAAAATTTTCCCCCTCTCCAATTCTGCATAGCGCTGCTCTCTGCATGAGGCCCTAAGTCTGGGAGTAATTGATGTTATTCCTGCTAATATGTTACTAGGTAATGATCTTGGCAAGATGTTTACCCAATATGAGACCGCTGTGACCCAACTAGCCCAGGAATCCGCTGAACAATTCCAGATACTGACGCACACTGGGGATCAGGGAAGGGTGACTGACAGGGGTTGTATCGGAGTGGGGGGGGCAAAGATGGTCTCCAAGTACAGCCTGCCATCACAGAATACCTCAGGGGGGTGTTCAAGGGGGATTGTGCCAAAGGGGGGGAGAGAGCTTCCCATTACAGCCTGTCATCCCTAGGAACCCAGAGGAAATGGTAAAGGTTTTATTTGTTTGAACGCGGGACTAGCGTGTAAGCCAGTCCCTTCGCTCATCTTAAGGAGGGAGATGTCATGATAATGTCATGAGAGATTGGGTATTTTTAATCCCTTTGGTGCTTGAGGGGTTAATGAGCTACACGTGTGTACAAAATACCAAATGCTGGGTTTGAAACTGGTCAGGACTGTTTTCTGTCTGCTCTGAATTTCAAAGGAACTTACTTGGGGCGGGGTCCATCCTGGATAGCCCACTCAAGGTGTCAATTGTTTTAATCAAAGAAGAGCAGCTTCAAAGTATTCTGTAGAAAGGGATGGGCTGATGCCGGTGCCTTAAAGTATTGTATCTAAGTCTGGGGGAGATTGTTACAAGTCAGATCTGTCCAGGGGCATGCTTGGAAAGCATGGCAGACCTCATCTTCTGAACCAGCGCCTCTCTGGGAAAAGTCCATAGCATGTGGTAATGTACTGTATAGGATTTTCTGTTTTACCCCTTTTATTTTAAGAAGCTTTTCTGCCTTATATTATAATTGTATGTTTATTTTGTAATACCTTTTCTGTAATTCAAGCACTGTATTTTTATATATATTAAACCATTTAATAAGTAATGCTTTGGGCTCTGAATGAACTTTGTGCACGCTGGAGAGAATAACTTGCTAAATTCAGGCACATGTTACTACAACTGATTGTGTGTTAGAGTGCATAGTTTTTCCTATCATAAACAGGGACCTGAGGCCCTGGTGGATATTTTAGTCTAAGATCTTTTATCATATGTGCATAACCTCAGGTGGTGGCAGTGGATGGTTATGATGTGCAATTGAGTAGGGGTTAATACTAACTTGCTGGTTCCTTGCAGAGGAGAAAGGGGGGTTGCTAGAGAAGCCTTTGTGTGTTAACCCTGGTTGCATATCTAAAGTCACGTGCTCACTTGTGCGCTGTTCGTGGCGGTGGTATATTGGGACGGCTTGAGGAGAGATACAACTCATTTGAGGGACCCTTGAGGGGGTGAAGAGTGGGGCAGCTTGCGGGTTGTGTATTGATCCTGGATCCTGTAAGAGGGGATACTGTCCATTTGACGGACCTTTGCGGAGGTGAAGAGTGGGTGCGCTTGCGAGCGTCGGTATTAACCCTTGTCCCGTATACAGGTCGCGTGCTAGCAGGGGGTCGTACGTGACAGGGAGCATTTATCAAAGTCTCACTCATGTACTGTATCTGCTTTTTATTCATACTATGGAACTGTACAGTATGTTACTATGTTACACTATGGGGACTTTACTGGTCTTTTGGCTGCTAATCTCCGACTCTCTTTATACTTTTGTAGATGGTTATGTTGTGACACAATCCTGAGCCATTAAAGTTTTGCAGTGTTTGAAATGAAGTTCTTGTTTGCGAATGGACCATATGTGTTTTTTCGTGCCCCTGTCTTCTCCGACTCCTTTGGGGTTAATTATTTAGGTGTGAAAGAGCTGATACTAAATGCTGTATATTTGTCCAAAAAAAATGATCATTCCAATTCTGTTTTATATACAGGCTCATTCTACAACCCAACACATATAGATTAAGTAACCTCCGGTCAGCACCTCCAGAGCAGCACTGCCCACTGCCAGCACCTCCAGAGCAGCGCTGCCCACTGCCAGCACCTCCAGAGCAGCGCTGCCCACTGCCAGCACCTCCCAGAGCAGCACTGCCCACTGCAGCACCTCCCAGAGCAGCACTGCCCACTGCCAGCACCTCCCAGAGCAGCACTGCCCACTGCCAGCACCTCCCAGAGCAGCACTGCCCACTGCCAGCACCTCCAGAGCAGCACTGCCCACTGCCAGCACCTCCAGAGCGGCACTGCCCACTGCCAGCACCTCCAGAGCGGCACTGCCCACTGCCAGCACCTCCCAGAGGACCACTGCCCACTGCCAGCACCTCCAGAGTAGCACTGCCAGCACCTCCAGAGTAGCACTGCCAGCACCTACAGAGTAGCACTGCCCACTGCCAGCACCTACAGAGCAGCACTGCCCACTCCCAGCACCTCCAGAGCAGCACTGCCCACTGCCAGCACCTCCAGAGGACCACTGCCCACTCCCAGCACCTCCAGAGCAGCACTGCCCACTCCCAGCACCTCCAGAGCAGCACTGCCCACTGCCAGCACCTCCAGAGGACCACTGCCCACTGCCAGCACCTCCCAGAGCAGCACTGCCCACTGCCAGCACCTCCAGAGCAGTACTGCCCACTGCCAGCATGGATCCACACTTGTTAAGTGAGTAGAGGAGATATTTTAGTGTCTTTGGAATATGCAAGAGGGGAATATATGATTATTTGGCAGTTATACGAGTCAAACACCCAAACTAATCTTGTTTTCCTATAGAACCATCAGCAGGTAAGAAGATTATATATCTTCACCTCTGTCATGTTCTGCCAGAAGGGCTAGTAATACATTTCTTTACAGGAATTATTATATTATACCAATATCAGAGGAGGTGAAATCACAAGAAGCGCCCCCACTCCCAGCTTTACATGATGGGTTTTCCTTTTCTTATTGCCAGGTTTCCCAGTGGTTGTACCAGAGAGGTTAGAGATTAAGTCAGAGAAAGAAGAGACAGACACTGAGGAACATCTGACCCCAATAAAGGAAGAAATAGATGCATTTCCTGCTTGTGGTAAGTACCGTTACATCCTCACTTATCTGTATTCAGTATGTTTAAAAATGGACTGAAATGTGTACAATATTTTGGGAAATAATATTAAAGCGTGCATACAATTATAAGATACCTGTCCTAATGAAAAAAATGATTTATCTGAGGTTATATTGAGGATATTATTGTTATTGAGGTTTGAACATTGGTAGCTCCAAAATGTTTTCAGCACTTGGGGGTAAAAACTTCTTCAGCACTCAAAGGGTTAATAACAAAGTAAAATCAATCCCTTCACCCCTCCCCCATAGGAATCAGTATAGAGTATTTCTGTATACTGATATCACAAGAAGCGCCCCCACTCCCAGCTTTACATGATGGATTTCCCTTTTCTTATTGCCAGGTTTCCCAGTGATTGTGCCGGAGAGTTTAGAGATTAAGTCAGAGAAAGAAGAACCGAACACTGAGGAACATCTGACCCCAATAAAGAGTGAAATAGATGCATTTCCTGTCTCTGGTGAGTACCTTTTCCCCTTTGTCTGCACAAAGGGGTGTTATCTTGTTACAAGGAGCATGGTCACATTTAGTGAATATTCATGGTTAATTGCCTCTCATAGGAAGTTCCCAGGCCTGCTGGGTGTTCTGGGACAAGCCACATGCAGCAGAGTTAGAAGTGCAATATGGCTCTCAAACACGTAGAAAGGTTGGAAATGCAGAGTTATGGGTATCTGACCATCAATAGATGCGATATAACGCCTTTTTCGAAAACAAATTCAAGGGACCCTTTCCTAAGTAACCTGGTTCCCCATCTTAACAATACCCTCTCATTTAGGGTCATTAGATACGCAATAATATCCAGTCTTTAGACATAGCTTAACTGATAGATGGGGGGACAGCGTCCCAAGAGTTCCGGCAATTCTTCCGGACAGTGAAAGTCATGATGGGGGCGTCCTCCCCGTACTGCATACAGCATAGCAGCGTGCCCCCAGCCTCCTGGCTCTAGGAGAGCAAATGAAGCAGCAAACCTAGCTGCCATAAATACCTGTTCCTTAATTAGAATAGCAGGTGAGGGAGAACTAGATGATTAAACTGACGAGTTTTAATCCCTCTGTAGGCAGCCTGTAGGACGACAGTTGTGACGCGTATACGCCGATAATTTTTTCTTTCCCTTCTTCCTTGGATAAGAGCTTTGCAGGGCTTCTGAATAATTTGAATGCTTTTCTCCCTTTTCAATATGTTTAGTACACTTGTGAGAGAATCCTGTTCCTTGCGTACATCTCGCAATTCTGCTCTCAGAGCCTCCATCTCTTCCTGGCGCTGGCTCTGTGTGCATGACCGTATCCCTCATTACGTTTAGGAACTCAGCCTTCATTACGTCTAGGGCATCTACAAATCCCGTGTCTAGGGCCCCATCAGCTTGCCTTTCCCAGGTTTCTTTCTCCTGGTCTTCCTGACTGTTGGGGATGGAGCAGCGTCTCTGCTCCTCTAGCTCATTCTTCAGTTTCTGGACCTTCTCGTGCTCCCTCTCATAATGCTCTGCGGGGACTCAGACGCTCATTCCTGAAAGGACACCACTTTGTGGTCAGACACATGACGCATTAAACACATATATTATTTCCTCCATTTTTGCACTTTCAAGTGTATTCTTCACCCTGACCTCTGGGGGTGCTATTGCGTCAATACTTTTCACACACTTCCCTGTATATGCTGTATGCAGAACTGGTAGTCATACACAGTAGGACAGACTTTACTCAGTCTGTACTTTACTTTGGCATGGCGGCCATTTTAAACCCCCGCATTTATTTGGAAACCCACTGAGATTAGTGTTGTAGCCACAGGGTTATAATATGCACCAAATAAACTGGGTTGAATTGAATACGACTGTGAGATAATAAAGAGATTTTATTCCTTAAAAGACAGGTGGACACACAATGTTGGACAAATAACGAACGGAATATATACACTTAGGGAAGGGCCAATCAAATAACCAGGATTCAGGTTAGCAGTTCAACAGGCTTCACGTATCATTCAGGTAGAATCACGAAGAACACTGGGAATAGAGATTACATTCGTTTTATATGTGGTTTGGGCTCTATCCCTATGTGATGGTAGCTTGTCCAGGGTTATAATAATACACACAAATAAAAATATCACTGGGTTGAATCGAATATGGCTAAGATATGATAAATTTTGTTTATTCCTTGAAAAAGGTGAACACACAAGATTATACAAATAACATAGAGAATATAGACACTTACGTTAGATGGAGCAATTACGTAATCTGGATCTGGATTAGCAATTCATTCATCAACACAGGATAAAAAACGAAGACATGATCGAAGACAATGGGCATAGACCTTACAATTGGTTATATAGGACTTAAGCCCTATACCATAGCATTGGGTGCCAGGTATTGGTTATCAATTACCTCTACCCAATTACCCTTTGCCACCTCACGTGGGAAGCAAGGGAATACCTGCCCCCAGGGGTGGGCATTCTTCTTATCAAGGGCTCATTTCTGTAGGCCTCTTCCCAACAGACTGGCGTCCCCTAGTCTGCTTTGGGCAGGAAAACCTTTGTCTGAAGGTGTGATTTATAACACCTACAGAACAACTCAGGTCCTGCTTTACTCCGCCCCAGCATATACAATCGGGGTGGTGGAGCCTTTGACCAGGGGGCCTGTTGTAGACCTACAGTCGCCCCCTGAACATTAACATACTGCAGAGCCAGTATCCTTCCCGGGCTTTTATGCCAGACACCAAATACAGTACATTTCCACAATTATATTTATATTAAAATAGTCCGTTTGGCTGGGCCGAGCGGACTACAAATTTCCAGATCCTCATGCCGGAGAGGATTCTATATGGTGGCCAATTTTCAGCTCGCTGGGACCCTCCGAACCGGAGTTACAGAAATACACCTTAAATGCACATTTACAGAAATTGCATTTCTCTGCCATTGATGTCAATGGCAGAAACCCAAACGAAACAATTAACCTGACTCCGTCCTGTTGCTCAGAGAGGGTCGGTATTTGCCATGCAGTCATGCCGGAACAAGGACTACATGGTGGCCAAATCCCAGCTTTCTATTCCGCACAGAACCGGAGTTATGGACTTCAGTTTTTAACTTAGCCGTTTACCTTGAGTCTTCTACCTCCATTGGAATCAATAGGGCCTCCGCTACTATTGGAGTCGATGGGCAACTCACACTTTTCACATTTAACCCTACTCCGTTTGCTTGAGGGGAGAGGGCTGGAAATTGCAGTCATGCCGGAACAGTGATTATATTCTGGCCAAATCCCAGCTCTCTGATCCCCATGGAACCGGAGTTATGAGTTTTCAGTTTACACTGTTTCATACTTAGTGTTTAAAAGCCACGCGGCTTCCCTCCGCCATTGCGGTCAACGGTAGGACTCTCATGGCCGGCGCGACCCTTTCTCGTCGCCATTAATTGTCGGACCTGATTGGGGTCGAGTGAGGGGCTAGGGTCAAAAATAATTTTATTTTGGAATGCCCTAGAACAAAAGTTTCCCACGCTAATTTGTGGTGAACTTGACCGAAGCTATGTTCCCACGCCAATTGTGTGATAAAAGCTCCTCATTGACATTGTATCCGCTTCTGCGGTTTTGCGGTCTGGCTGGCTGCCAGCTCGTTCCTGGAGGTCGGCTTCGAGGAATCCCATTGAAATACATTACCCCTGTCACTTTCAATGGGGAAGCTCCGCTCTTCCTCTCGGGCACCACCTGCAGGTCTTCTATGATATCGGGCCGAAACCACTGAAATTTCCATTAACTTGCATGGGCCTTCAATGGCGGCCTATGGACATGCTGCAAAATGGAGCCTGAAAAGGCGGGAAAGGGGTCAAAGGGCCATAAACCTGCAAATGCAATTAACACTTTCCCTCCCGGCCTGATCCCAGTGTATGTGGTTGATGCATTGTGACGATCGTGAGGGTTTGGCCCGGGATTAACGGGGTTACCCCCACAATTGGCCCCCTCTAACCTCGCCAGGGAGACAAGGGGTAAACTGGGCCGAGGTCCAGAAAGGTGATTTAACCCTTGTTATAACATGAAAATGCTTATTCTCCTGTGTAAATGTATTGTTGCTGGATCAGTGTCTGCATAACCCACCCACTGGGACTTAAGGGGTTAATCTTATATGCAGTGCTGAATAAACAGTTACCTGAAAACTGGTAATTTGGTAACGGAGTAAGCCAGCACCCTGAGTCTTGGGGTGCAGCCTCAGGGGAACCCCCCAAGTACCCACATATTAAAAATATAACTTTGTCATAAGAGGAACATATATTTTTGATATTTGTGCCTTTCTGGTGCAGTTTTGAAATGCATACCAGAACCAAATGTTGCCTCTGTCTGCCCTTTGTAATGCAAGCTTCCTCTCTGGAAGTGCATATCAAAAGGGACCCAGAGGATTCAGGTCTGGGCTTAGGTGTGACACGTAGCCCCAGTGAGCAAAAGGTAATTACCTAATTGTTTATGCGGGAGGCAGGCACAAGGAATAGTTAAGTGTAACAATTCACACTTACAATGGAAGCCAAAAGCCTGCTTCATAAGGTTTTATTGATGGGGCCAGGGTGGGGCTACCTCAAGCAGGATATCTGAATGGGTGACCTTATTAAATATAAGAATATTAGGAGATGTCCTTGGCTGAACATGATAAGAATTACATATGTGTATCCGTGGGATGTAGCCCATCTTTTTGAGTGTAAACATTGTATATTTAACCGCTACTAAGTGCCAGATATTAATATCTCTATTAATTTTCATATTACACTGTAATGTTTGGTCTCTCTGCGAGCGGCAGGTGTGACGGAATGTAGTAATATGTCTCACCTGCCTGTATGTGTGACGGAACGGAAGTTAGTAAGTGATTTGCAGTAAATATGAAATTTTGGTTGAGTTCTGAGAAACTGCCAACCCCCTGTTATGATAATGAGCAGGAAAGGCTAGAATTTACATTGCCTGGTCATCAAAGGCCGAATTGCTAATTGCTTATGCCTGGCCCAACTGACCAAAGGAACTAACCAGTTAAGTGTAACATTTCACACTGGTCAATGGAAGTCCCAAGTCCGCTTCAAAAGCTTCAAAGGGACTTTTGCTAGACGGCATGGTGCCGTAACTGGGATAGAAGGGGTAAAAATGATATATAAGTCAGAACCACCTTTTACCCATTGTTCTTCATGCAAATGTTCTTCATGTTCTGCATGTGTCCTGCATGTATTGCTGTGATGTCAACTGAAATATGGGAGAAATGGCCAAGTCTGTATCCTGATGGCCTTCTGTCCTAATCTTTAAGTAAATGTCTATATTTTGCTGTTATTTGTACATATCTGTTGTGTTCACCTATCCTAAGGAATAAATACAATTTGTTATATCTAAGTCTCGTCCCAGTTCAAACCCAGGTATATATATGCAAACAACAAGAAGAGAGGTATATATATATTTATATATAGTTTTGGTGTAAATTACAGCCTGTCACAAGCTACCGTGACATGCATACACTGTACAGGTACAAACGCCAATAATTGTACCAACATATACATCTAGCAATTAGAACTGAGTCAGGGGAATAAGTATACATGAAATCCCTTTAAATGTGGGAACCGGATAACCAAGGGACATACCTTTTGGTTAAGAAGCAGGGGAACATATGTATTATCGGTACATTTCAGGTTAACCCCTCACTTCCCAGACGGTGGGAGGGGGTGCCTAATGGGGGTGACCCCTTGATTACTCGCTTGGCACCCCTCCCCCATCACACCCTAACGTTGGGACTCGTGTACTGGATGACAATTATCTGGACCCAATTACCTTTTGCTAATGTGGAAAGCACTCTGGTACCTGCTGTCACGGTAGCTTATGACAAGATATAATGAACACCAAATATCTGGGTTGAACTGAACGAGGCTTGGCTATAATAAAATATAATGTATTCCTATAAATAAGGTGAACACAGCAATATAGTACAATTAACAGACAAGAACATAACACATAGGGTTGGGGGATGGAGAAGTATCCAATAGCAATTCTCCAGCAGTCCAGTGACATTCAAGATGGAATCAGAAGCACAACTCCAGCAATCCAGTGACATTCAAGATGGTATCAGAAGCACAACTCAAAACTGTAGGGTTGACACAGTATATAAACTCATAACTCCAGTTCCATGGGGATCAGAGAGCTGGGATTTGGCCAGAATATAATCACTGTTCCAGCATGACTGCAATTTCTAGCCCTCTCCCCTCAAGCAAACGGAGTAGGGTTAAATGTGAAAAGTGTGAGTTGCCCATTGACTCCAATAGTAGCGGAGGCCCTATTGATTCCAATGGAGGTAGAAGACGCAACCCTATTCTTAACATTGAACACAGCCTATTGGTGAACAATTATCTGTATCCACTCTCTAATATGGAGACACAGACTAACAGACTAACCCATGCCCTCAGGTAACAATTAAACTGGCAGAGTTTTGTTGATTGATTAATACTTAATCCCTAGACATTGGATAACAATCACGGCAGTTAACTTTTGATCACCGTGCTTAGGCTTTTCAGTCGTCTGCCCTTCATGACCTATTAGCCTAGCAAATGGCGTCTGCATTTTCAGAACTGATCCAAAATAAAATATATATACACTTTAATATCTACACATACTAATAAGTTCCATTCTGGTGGGCTCAGTGGGTCGACCTTTGCCAGTTTTTAATGCCTACAGTGACTCCACATATTGGCCAAATATCAACTCTCTGCGACCTCCAGAACTGGAGATAAAGAAATGCACTTTAAAACATTAATATACAGGCTTATAATGGAACATGGGAACATACATTTTCAAGGTATAACAAGGTGCAAACCTCATCCCTGGACCGCAGTCCAGTTAACCCCTTGTCTCTCTGGTGAGGTCAGGGGATGGCCATATGTGGTGCAACCACTTTAATACCGGGCCACCCCCTTTCTCCCTCTACATCACCCCTTCTTAATGGGTGACCTGTGGCCCACTGGCCCTAACGGGGAGTGGGGCGCTGCTGGCACCCTTAACGAACTCAGTCTCAGAGGGATAGTGCTGACGTGAAAGTCCATCAGCATTGCTGTTTTCACTACCCTTTTTGTGCTGAATAGTAAATTCAAACTCTTGCAAGGCCAAGCTCCACCTTAGCAACTTGGCATTCTCCCCTGATGCCCTCTGCAGCCAACTCAGGGGGTTGTGGTCTGTGAGGACCATGAAAGCCCTTCCGTACACATAGGACTGGCGTTTTTTGAGTGCCCACACAATGGCCAAGCACTCTTTCTCAATGGTGGCATAGGCCACCTCTCTGGGAAGTGGTTTTCAGCTGAGGTACACCACAGGGTGCTCTCTACCGTCGTCCCCCACTTGGCTCAACACAGCCCCAATGCCATAGTCCGAGGCATCAGTCTGTATGAGGAAATCAGTACAGAGTAGGTTGAAGCAACGCACAGCAAAGAGGGGGTGACAGCAGGTCTGGCAAAAATCTTCTTTATTGTGGAAGCATTAAAATGTGGAAGGCTGCAACCTTCTATGCGTTTCGTGCAATGAAAGTTGCACTTTATCACAATCTGCGTGCTGTCGCCAGAGGGTAGAATGCTGTGCGTTGCTTCAACCTACTCTGTACTGGATTCTACCCTCTGGCGACAGCACGCAGATTGTGAGTAACCCTGGTGATTTACATTATCATTTGTGAGTACTACTGGGGGCCAGCCCAATGAGGTTAGGGGTGGGTGTTTTTATGCAACTTCCCCTGCCTTCAGGGCAACTGGAGCCCTTCTTATAGTTGTACTGTATTCAAGTCCCAGGAGGTTACTTCATTACTGACTGTTACTATTACAAGCAATGGGACTACATACTTGAGCACCATATTACCCTTTTGTATGAGGAAATGTCTGGTATAGTCTGGGGCAGCCAGTATGGGGGCCCCAGCAAGCGCAGTTTTCAGTGCCTGGAAAGCAGTTTCACAGGCAGGAGTCCAGGTGATAAGCACAGGCAGTTGCTTCTTGGTCAAATCAGTCGGGTTTGGCCACGGCACTGTACTGTGGGACAAATTTCCTATAGTACCCTGCGGTGCCCAAAAATGTCATGACCTGTTTCTTGGTTTTTGGAACAGGCCACTGAACTATGGCTTCTACCTTGGCTGGCTCTGGTTTGAGGTACCCTCCACCCACCCTGTGCCCTAAGTACAGGACCTCTGCCATCCCTACCATACACTTAGTGGGTTTCAAGGTAAGCCCAGCTTCCCTGATCCTGTCTAGCACCGCAGCTACATGTCCTAAATGGGAGTCCCAGGAATTACTAAAGACAGCAATGTCATCTAAGTAAGCCCTGGCATAGCTCTGCATCCCTTCCAGTAACGTATTGACCAGGCGTTGGAAGGTAGCCGGGGCATTCTTCATCCCAAATGGCATCACTAAAAACTCATAGAGGCCACTTGGAGTGATGAATGCTGACTTCTCCCTAGCCTCCAGGGTCAGTGGGATTTGCCAATAGCCTTTGCTCAAATCCGTAGTGGTCAGATACTTTGCCCCCGCGAGTTCATCCAGTAACTCATCCATGCGGGGCATGGGGTAGGCATCTGACACCGTCCCAGCGTTGAGCAAGCGGTAGTCCACACAAAACCGGGTGGTCTTGTCCTTCTTAGGAACTAGGACTACCGGGCTTGCCCAAGGACTCTGGGACGGAAAAAATTCAGCATTAGGAATATTTTTTTCCTCTTTGATGTGGTCAAAGGTTTTGACCAATTTTCTTCCTTCCAGATCTTTTAGTCGGAGATACCCTGCCTGAATCCACTTTGAAAAATTAGAACTATCCATGCCTGGACCGAAGTCCGGGTTACCCCAAATGGGGGTCATCAACGAGTATGGTGTTGTTAGAGAACATCTAAATTTGGTAGCCTCCCACACCTTTAAGGAATTCAGCATGGCCTGCAGAGGTGTCTGCATTCTGGTCCGGCTTATCTTGGGTAACCAGATTAGGTTTCCCAACTCTATGGGTGCGCAGCACTCTCTCTGAAGCACCACCCAACTCCGGGGAGTCGGATCTGCGTGCCACTGCAAAATCTGCGTTAGCTGGGCCGCTTCGTAGTAGGCGAGCAAGCAAGGCATCCCCAACCCTCCTCTAGAGGTCGGCCTCCTCAAGATATTTTTTTTAATTCTTGGGCCCTTTTTATTCCAGATAAACTGCGTTATTGCAGACTGTAGCGAGAGAATTTCATCTTTTGACAGGGGGATCGGGAGGGCCTGGGAAAGGTATAGCACCCGCGGAAGGAGATTCATTTTTACGCTATGAATTCGTCCTATCCACGAGATGCCACACTCCGCCCATCTCCTGAGATCCTCTCGTAGAGTCTTAAACAACCTGGGATAATTTGCCTTATGTAAGGCTTTGTAATCCTTGGTTAGATATACCCCTAGGTATTTGATCGTGGAGGGCTGCCATTTAAAGTTAAAGTTTAGTCCAATTAGTTTTTCCACTGGTTTAGGTACATTTAGATTGAGGGCTTCCGACTTGGCCTGATTAATTTTGAACGCCGAAATTTGGTTAAACTTCCCCAGAGTTGAAAAAACATTGGGCAGAGAGGTGAGTGGTTTGGATAATGTCAGGATCACATCATCCGCGTACAGCGCCACTTTATGTGACTTCTCTTTTAATTTTATTCCCGAAATATCCGGCTTGTCAGTTGTGCCGCCAAGGGTTCTATACAGAGGGCGAACAACAAGGGGGACAACGGGCATCGCTGCCTCGTGCCACTGCGGATTTGAAATTGTTCTGATGGGAACCCCTGGTGTCGCACCCTTGCGGCCGGCCCCTCGTACAGCGCCATAATGGCTACCAATAGGCATCCTTCAAAGCCAAATGCTTCTAGCGTCCTCCTCAGGTAGGGCCAGTCGATCCTATTGAAGGCTTTTTCCGCGTCCAGACTTAATACCATTGACGGAATATTTCGCTTTTGAGCCAGATCAATCAAATCGATTATTCGTCTGGTATTGTCTGCCGCTTGCCTTCCTCTGATAAACCCCACCTGATCTGGGTGAATCAACCTGGGAAGGACGATACCCACTCTATTAGCTATAAGCTTAGAGAAATTTTTTATGTCCGTATTGATCAAAGAGATGGGCCGGTAGCTCTTACAGTCTGCCGGGTCCTTTCCAGGTTTATGGATCAGAGAGATAGACGCCTGAAGCATCTGTGCTGGGAACGAGGCCCCTAGCAAGACCGAATTAAAGAATTTCAGCATATGCGGGGCTAGAATTTTTACATATTTTTTGTAGTAGAGGTTTGAGAAGCCATCTGGACCGGGCGGCTTGGCTTGCTAAAGGGACTTTACAACTTCCGTTAACTCTTCTAAAGAGAAGTCTTTCTGTAACGCCTCTCTCTCCGTCCTGCTCAGTGTTGTCAAGTTTGCCTCTTTTAAAAATTCCCGTAGATTGTCCCTCGTTTTCTGATTGTGTATGACCTTACCACCATCGTAGAGCGTTTCATAGTAGTTTTTAAATTCCGCTACGATTCGCTTAGGATTCGAGATAAGTTTCCCCCCCCCCGCGTGCGAATAGATTGGATATGGTAGTTTGGTATTTTGTTTCCGAGTCTATTGGCTAGGAGGGTGTCCGGCTTATTCGCCTTCTCAAAGAATCTGCGTTTAGTCCTGCTCATCTCCTTTTCAGCCTGGGAAGCCAATCGTATATTTAACTATCGTTTGGTATCTAAAATTTGTTTCAGGACAGATTCATTTTTGGAGCTTTTATGCATTGCGGTGAGGGATACCAATTTCTCCCACAGCTCTTTGATCTGGCTCTCTTGCTCTCTTTTGCATCTAGCAGCTAGCCACATAAGAGATCCCCTGAGGGTAGCCTTATGGGCCTCCCACAAAGTGGTGTATGATGACGCACTACTCTCGTTCTCCGTGGAAACTAAATCAACGATCTCATTGGCTGTAGTCCCATGTGACAGCGCCATGTTGGTTTTGTTGATGTCATGTTAAAGGGAAATGAAGCACAGCCATTCTGATTGGCTGGCTTCATTTCCTTTAAATGACGTCATCATTTGTGTTGGCCTTATCCAAAATCACATGCTTTTCACGGACCAATCAGGACCGTGAGAACCATTTGATGCAAAATGTGACGTCATAGGCTTATAGAAGCCTATGTCGTCTCATTTTCCAACTTGACGCCGTGGGGAGAGGACCTCCCCTCTGAAGAAGATGGACGTGCGTCACAGAAGAAGCCAGCAGAGCCCGCAGACGGTGAAGAAGACACACAAAAGAAGACCACAGACGGTATGGATTATAAAGACAAGAAAGAACATTGAAACCACATTGGATTACAAAGGTTTATTATTTTATGGGTTGCTGGTTCCTGTCTTTGGATTTGTTGCAGACATAGCGGTTCCCCCTTAAGTCGGTCATTGGTCATCTAATGGTAAGTAAACTCAAGAAATGTATTTTATTTAAGTTGTAACTTTTTTTTTGTTTTTTTTTTCTCACAAGTCTGATTTATTTTTTTAATGTCCATTTCATGCCCATGTATGTATATATATCCGTCTGGAGCTATATACATACATGTTTATTAAAAGGTTGTTTTTCAAATGTTTATTGCATTTTTTCATGTCTTCTACAAGTCTTTTCCCTGTTTGGTTACTATTGTGTGTGTGAAATGTAATGTAGAATTACTTGTCATTTCAGATGATGATTGCATGGGTATATGTTGGGACCCTGCCTTAATTGTTTATTGTGGCTTACTTGGTGAATTTAGATTGTGTATGATCGTGTTAGTTAGAAATAGATTTGTTTTTGCAATGGTTTTGTGTTGGCATAACAATCTTGAATAGGGTTTTTTGTTTAGATTTGCTTGTAATGTATTTCGGATGGCATTAATTGTGTGTTGGTAATTTATTATTGTCGACTTGCTTTGTTAATATAGAATGTTTACTTTCAATCGTGTATTGGTTTTGGACCATTGATTGCTATTGTGTACATGATGGAAATATTATTTGCTTCATGTACATATTGTTCAATTGTAAGTTTTATTGCAATTTACTCTTTACTGGTTTGGATAGGTGCTTGCTGTATTCTCTTATGAGATGTGTTTTTAATTTCATTTGGCTTTGTTTTTAATTTGGCAGTGATGTTGTCAATTACAGATCTGATGTTTTACATTGCTACATGCATATTCTTTCCTATTTCTTTGTAGATTGCTTAATCATACTTATATTTTACATATATTTATAAAGATATATGTAAAATATTATATGTATATGAATGATGAAGCCACTCTACAAATGAATGGGTGCAGGGTGGCTTAACCCATTAATAACTTTAGTGCTTATTAACCGTTATTGTTATTAAGGGGTTAAGTAACACCACAATATATTTGCTATATGGTGTGGGTGGGTTATGTAAAGTTTATTAATAATTGTTATGCTTCTTGCGGGTGTGTGTATTGTTTTGAATGTGGGTATTGGGGGTAGGAGGTATTGTCCCCAAGGGACGGAGGGTAGGCCTCCCGGTGTGTTGGAGGTGATGGTGGTTATGCCTCACAGTGGTGGGTAGGGGGGTGGGGTGTATTTATGTTAAAGTATTTGTGTTTTTTAATTATTTTTTGGGGGCACAGACTTGATACTGCAGGCAACACCCGAGGGCCACCGCCAGCCTATAGTAACATTCCTGTGCCTAAAAAAATAACTATGGTTTATGTATAAAAGGGGGGTTTAGGTGTTGTTGGGGGCACAGAGCCTGATTGTCTTGTGTATTGCAATGTTTATTGGGGGCCATTGTCCCCAATAAACATGCTACTGTGACTTAACCCCTTCATTGCCTTAACGGATAGCCGCTACGGTAATGAAGCAGCATTACTGTATTTTTATTAATAGTGTACATGTGCAGAGGGTCTCCGGACATGAACCGTGTTGGTTTTATTTCCGGGGACCCCCTGCTTCCCGAGACCTT
This sequence comes from Ascaphus truei, assembly GCF_040206685.1. Lineage (NCBI taxonomy): Eukaryota > Metazoa > Chordata > Amphibia > Anura > Ascaphidae > Ascaphus > Ascaphus truei. The sequence continues at coordinate 489,752,502 of NC_134484.1, forward strand.
TATGAGGTGCCAGTATCTCCTATGAATGGAAATGTCCCGCGTCACGTGATCGGGCTATCTCAATGCATAGGAGATACCGGCACCTCAAAATGGGGCCTGTATCTCGGGAAGCAGGGGGTCCCCGGACATGAAACCAACGCGGTTCATCTCCGGAGACCCCCTGCACATCTACAATATTAATCAAATTGTTATGTAAACATTTTTTATTTGCCGGCGAGATTTGTGCAGAGAGAGGCAGATCTCGCCAGCGGAGCCCTTCTCGCCAGGCCTCGCCATCTCTCTGCCGGATTCCTCTCACAGATATGCGCACCTTCCTGCATACTGCGAGGGGAATCCGCCAAAAACATGGAGAGTTCTAAGTCTGGCGAATGGCCATTCTCGCAGTTTATTGCATAGGCCCCTAAGTCACAGTATTTATCAAGTTTTTCACTTTATTAAGTTAAGATTATTTACCACATTTATTGTCATCTCCTCCTCAGAGCGCCTTTTCCGTTTTCTATCACATGACCGCTTTCAGGTAAGAAGACGATACATCTTCAGCCCTAAGTCATTTTCTGGATACAGGTGGTTGGAAGGGAGCAAAAGTCGCAGGAACATCCAAAAAATAAAAGGAAATATAATAGTGCAATATGTTGTGATAAAGCGAATTCTGAGTTATCTTGGCTCTATAGAGTGTCTACTTACAATAAGTAGGTGTATATAAAGCGTTTTGCAAAGTAAGGTGGTGTGTAGCAGGCTGCAAAGACAGGATCCTCGCGAGTTTGAGGTGAAGGAGATCTCACTCAGGTACACATGCCACAGGAAAAAAATACAGAAAAGACCATGGTACAGATCGGACAAAAACAGTTTGTATTAAAAGCGGGGTTAAAAGTTGTACTTACAATAAGTACATAAACAATGTACACGTAGCGTTTACTTTAGAGGTGAAACCGGCGTCTATGTGGATAGCCTCTAGCTGCTGCAACTCCCAGTCCTCCTCGTCGGATCGCGATGACTGGCGTCTGACGTCACTTCCGGCGCAAGGGTGACGTCTTCCGATCCGGAACAACACAGAGGTTAGCAGACAGCAGGGGAACCGCAGACTCGGCACCTTCTCATAAAGCAAGTAGAAAACAGGCACAGAAAGATTACTGGTATCTGTTACCACTCCAGACAGCTGGAACACGCAGGGACAGCAGGTAAGGATATCTTAAGTCCACTTCCGCAATCTGCACATATATGGTATGCAATGTCCTCACTAGACACAAGGCACAATCGGAGAGTCCAGTAGTTGAAACCACCGTGTGTCTAGTGAGGACATTGCATACCATATATGTGCAGATTGCGGAAGTGGACTTAAGATAGCCTTACCTGCTGTCCCTGCGTGTTCCAGCTGTCTGGAGTGGTAACAGATACCAGTAATCTTTCTGTGCCTGTTTTCTACTTGCTTTATGAGAAGGTGCCGAGTCTGCGGTTCCCCTGCTGTCTGCTAACCTCTGTGTTGTTCCGGATCGGAAGCCGTCACCCTTGCGCCGGAAGTGACGTCAGACGCCAGTCATCGCGATCCGACGAGGAGGACTGGGAGTTGCAGCAGCTAGAGGCTATCCACATAGACGCCGGTTTCACCTCTAAAGTAAACGCTACGTGTACATTGTTTATGTACTTATTGTAAGTACAACTTTTAACCCCGCTTTTAATACAAACTGTTTTTGTCCGATCTGTACCATGGTCTTTTCTGTATTTTTTTCCTGTGGCATGTGTACCTGAGTGAGATCTCCTTCACCTCAAACTCGCGAGGATCCTGTCTTTGCAGCCTGCTACACACCACCTTACTTTGCAAAACGCTTTATATACACCTACTTATTGTAAGTAGACACTCTATAGAGCCAAGATAACTCAGAATTCGCTTTATCACAACATATTGCACTATTATATTTCCTTTTATTTTTTGGATGTTCCTGCGACTTTTGCTCCCTTTCAACCACCTGTATCCATTCCATTTGAGGGGGATCTGTACATATCTCCCACAGGAAGGTTGAGACATCGTTTCAGTTACCTATATATATTTTTTCCTGTGTGAATCTATCACTGTATCACTGCACTTTTATTTAGCGCCTATCTAAATCATTTTGGTTTCATCACTAAGTCATTTTCTGCCAGAAGGGCTAGTAATACATTTCTTTACAAGATGTATTATATTATACAAATATCAGAGGAGGTGATATCACAAGAAGCCCCCACTCCCAGCTTTACATGATGGATTTTCCTTTTCTTGTTGCCAGGTTTCCCAGTGGTTGTCCTGGAGATTAAAGAGTAAGGCGGCCCATTGTGGCGTGCATTGGATCTTTGGGAGATGGTTTGTCGCGATATGTTAATGATGTGTTACAACCGATAGTTAAACATCTACCATCCTTCTTGAGAGACTCCTACAGATCTGTTATGTGCTAAAAAAGCTGTTCAATCGCATAAGAACTATAGATGAGTTACGATGGACGTTATGTCATTATACTTCATCATTGATCATGACCAGGGTATTAAAGCTACTCAATTTTTCCTTCAGTCCTCCTCATTATCTATTTCACTTCGCACTTTTCTTTTAGATTCCATCACATTTTTTGGACTCACAATGATTTTTTATTTGATTCAAAGTTTTACTTGCAGACACGGGGTACGGATATGGGTACCTCCTTTGGCCCGTCGTATGCTAATCTTTTTATTGGTCTCTGGGTGTTAGGTCCAATCTACCTGGTACCTAGGGCAGGTAACCTTACTCGACCCGGGGAGTTTTCATCACGGCACCTGCTATATTCTTTTGGTCTCAGATATGATAGTTACGAGCCCCGAGTGCGAGAAAGCAGTAACACAGGGATGCTGAGTTCTCACAACTGATTTAATATGTGGACGGGGCGGTCTTTTATATATAAGGCAAGGACAAAAAAAAGTTTTCAGTTGTATTGTATGTCTTTATTTATATAGCGCCAAAAGTGGACTCAGCGCTTCACAAAGAATACAGTACAGGGAATTATAATAATACAATAAGTGCAGCAAAAATCAGACAATAGGAAAGGAAAACCCTGCCCCGAAGAGCTTACAATCTAAGAAGTTCATTACATCTGTTACAAATTGAGTTCCCACATATAGATCACACATCTAAATTTACATGTAACCTTTAAAAATGCCTTTACTTAAACATTTTACTGCTGAGCAACTGGTATTTAACGGGGTCATATAAAGCTTTAGTGGTCGTGCTTCTTGTGTCGATGACATGTTGAGCCAGCTGATCTAAAACTTAACGGAGACTAAAATATGTAACTATTTAAGTCCCTGAGTAGAATGAAGCTGACACATTGCTTTAACCTTTTCAGTCCCTGATGGGAACAAAACTGACATATACAATTTTTAACCTTACACTGGGGATCCACATTTATTTTTGGGGATTCTAATCCTTTTCGGCATCACATATTTTTTTTTACAAGCGTTATATTGATGACCTGATTATGATTTGGGAAGGGGATTCACATTCACTGGACACTTTCATTAATCCACTTAATTCCAATATGTTGAATCTTAACTTTACTTATGAGCAACATATTCATCACATTATTTAGATATCACTTTATTTATTGGCATTACAGGAGAAATACAGACTGACATTTATAGGAAACAAAATTCCAGGAATACCTTTCTTAAAGCGGATAGCAAGTAACCCTAGGTCACTCATCCGTGGTATACCCAAGGGCCAATTCCTCCGCTTAAGGCGGCTTTGCTCTAACGAGGATTCTTTTGATCAACAGGCCACCGAATTGGCAAACAGATTTTCTGTCAGGGGCTGCAGAACAGGGATACAGAGGAGGCTTACATAAATGCCAAACTCTGTACTCATGCTGAGTTACTGTCTTATGGTTCGACTGGTTCTAGGCAGGGAGTTTAAATCAAGGAGAGACCAGGGCACTCCAGAAGGGTCCAATCCGCTGTTACACGGCATAGATCAAATCTGCTCAATCATCCAGAAACATTGGGAAGTGCTCAACTTGGAGGAAGACTTTAAAGAGTCAATTGAACCAGGACACAAAATTGCATTTAGAAAGGCTAAATCCTTGGCAGACTATCTTTCGCCTAGTTTATTTACCTCCAGGTCAGACAGTGTTCATGAATCAAGTTTAATACACTTTATTTTATTTTTTTTCAAATGTGGTAAATGTTGTATTTGGTGCTATGCCAATCCTATCAAATCTATTGATATTGTACACAGAAAACACACACAATTCCAGTTTTTATTCATTGTAATTGTAATTTTGTGATTTATTACTTAACCTGCGGTTGTGGTCGAGGATTCGTTGGGCGGACAATTAGACCAGTGAAGGTCAGAATTATGGAGCACATTCGTTCTATTAAAAAACTAGATCAGATGCTCCCAGTTTCCAAACATTTTACACATTGTACATTGGGAAACTTGTCCACCATTCATTAGCGATTGAATCTATACCTGTTTCTACACGAGGGGATTGAATCTACAGTATACCTGTTCCTACACAAGGGGATTGAATCTATACCTGTTCCTTTACGAAGGGATTGGATCTATACCTGTAACTACACGAGGGGATTGAATCTATACCTGTTCCTACACGAGGGGATTGAATCTATACCTGTTCCTACACGAGGGGATTGAATCTATACCTGTTCCTACACGAGGGGATTGAATCTATACCTGTTCCTACACGAGGGGATTGAATCTATACCTGTCACTACACGAGGGGATTGAATCTATACCTGTTACTACACGAGGGGATTGAATCTATACCTCGTCCTACACGAGGGGATTGAATCTATACCTGTACCTACACAAGGGGATTGAATCTATACCTGTTCCTACACGAGGGGATTGAATCTATACCTGTTCCTACACGAGGGGATTGAATCTATACCTGTGCCTACACGAGGGGATTGAATCTATACCTGTTCCTACACGAGGGGATTGAATCTATACCTGTTCCTACACGAGGGGATTGAATCTATACCTGTCCCTACACATGGGGATTGAATCTATACCTGTTACTACATGAGGGGATTGAATCTATACCTGTCGCTACACGAGGGGATTGAATCTACCTGTCGCTACACGAGGGGATTGAATCTATACCTGTTCCTATACGAGGGGGGTGATAGAATTAAACAGCTTAAATCAGCGTGTGATGTTTTGGATCCACTCACTTAATACTCTATCCCCTTTTGGGATTAATACAGAATGGGACCTAAAACATTTTCTCTAAGATATATTACTCCTTTGCCCATTCTCAGGTTATATAATACTGTGTGTTTTTCATATACATTTGTCTCTATCATTGAGATACAAATGTGTCTCTCTAGTCACATTTGATGAGTAGTATTGTATCCTTAATGTGGCAATTTTCTCAGTGTGGTTTGTTTATTTACATCTTATTCATTATGTACAGTTAGGTCTGTAAATAATTGGACACTGACACAATTTTCATAATTTGGCTCTGTACGCCGCCACAATGGATTTTAAATGAAACAACTTTAAATGAACTTTCAGCTTTAATTCAAGGGGTTGAACAAAAATATCATATGAAATGTTTAGGATTTGCAACCATTTTCATACACAGTCCCCTTATTTCAGGGGCTCAAATGTAATTGGACAAATTAACACAATCATAAATAAAATGTTCATTTTTAATACTTTGTCGATAATCCTTTGCATGCAACACTTTTCTCTCACCCATTTCTCCATTTCTCCTTTTCCTTTCTCCAACTATCACCTCATCTAATTTTCTCTCTCTCTCTCTTCTCCCCCTCTCCATCTCGCCCTCGTTTTTGCAGGAACCTGCGCTCTATTAACCTACCAGCTTTTGATTCCACTTTACGCTCCTCCCTCTCCTCGCTCAGTTCTGCCTCGGATCTTGACAACCTGGTCAGGAACTACAACTCTGCCTTATCTTCCTCTCTTGATCTACATGCCCTGCTTTCTCTCTGCTGTCCTCTCCCTTCTAACCCCAGACCCTGGCTAAATTGCCACACACGCGCGCTGCGTTCCTCCACTCGTTCCTCTGAACGCCTCTGGAGGAAGTCTCGCACTCTCGCAGACTTCCTTCACTACAAATTTATGCTGTCCTGTTTCAACTCTGCCCTCTCTCAGGCTAAACAAACCTACTTTTCATCACTAATCAACACGCACAAGTCTAACCCATGCCGACTCTTTTCTGTCTTAGAATCTCTACTCAGACCACCCTCAGCTGCCTCTTCTTCCTCCATCTCACCTCAGGACTTTGCTGACTTTTTTAAGGGAAAGGTGGAATCCATACGTCAGAACATCCCATCTGTTGCCGCCTCCCATCCCACACCGCTTCCTAACTTTCCTCCTGCCTTTCTTGACTCTTTTTCTGCTATCTCAGAGGAGGATGTATCACTACTGATCTCCTCTTCTCCCTCTACCACCTGCCCTCTTGATCCCATTCCTTCCCATCTCCTAAAACCTCTTGCTCCTTCTATAATCCCTATGCTCACACAGATTTTTAACTCTTCCCTCTACTCTGGTACCTTTCCATCCTCCTTCAAGCATGCAACCGTTATACCATTACTCAAAAACAGCAAGCTTGACCCTACCTGTCCTAACTATAGACCTGTCACCCTCCTGCCTTTTGCATCCAAACACCTTGAACGTCTTGTATTCTCTCGATTGCTATACTTTCTCAACACCTATTCTCTTCTAGACCCTCTACAATCTGGCTTCCGCACTGCTCACTCGACTGAAACAGCCTTCACTAAAATAACCGACGACCTTCATGCTGCCAAAGAAAGAGGTCATTACACTCTACTTATATTACTCAACCTCTCTGCAGCATTTGACACAGTGGACCACCCTCTTCTCCACATTCTCCATACTCTTGGTATTCGTAACAAAGCTCTATCCTGGATCTCCTCTTACCTCTCCCATCGTACTTTCAGTGTCTCTTTTGCTAACACCTCCTCCTCTATCGATCTCTCTGTGGGGGTACCCCAGGGCTCTGTCCTGGGACCCCTTCTCTTTTCTCTTTACACACTCTCTCTAGGTGACCTAATCATATCTTTTGGGTTTAAATATCACCTTTTTGCTGACGACACACAAATTTACATTTCAAACCCTGACTTGCTATACAGACCAAAGTTTCTGAATGTCTCTTTGGAATATCATCCTGGTTGGCCATCTGCCGACTGAAACGTAACATGGTAAAAATAGAGCTCCTTATACTTTCTCCCAAACCTTGCCTTACTACCTCCTTCCACATTACTGTTCAAAATACGATCATTCACCCAGTAGCCCAAGCACGCTGCCTAGGGGTCACACTCTTCCTCTCTCACATTCTCCTCTCGCATTCAAAACGTTTCTAAAACTTGTCGCTTTTTCTTCCGCAATATCACAAAGATACGCCCTTTCCTCTGTTACTCGACTGCTAAAACTCTGACTCGGGCCCTCATTCTCTTCCATCTCGATTACTGCAACCTCCTGTTGTCCGGCCATCCTGCCTCTCACCTGTCTCCCCTACAATCTATCCTAAACGCTGCTGCCAGAATCACTCTACTCTTTCCGAAATCTGTCTCCACGTCTCCCCTCCTGAAATCCCTCTCCTGGCTTCCGACCAAATACTGCATCTCACACTCAATTCTCCTCCTCACTTTTACAGCTTTACACTCTTCTGCCCCGCCTAACATCTCAGCCTTGATTTCTCGCTATGCACCATCCCGACTCTTGCGTTCTTCTCAAGGATGTCTTCTTTCTACCCCCTCTCCCGCCTTAAACCTTTCTCACTGACTGCCCCGCACCTCTGGAATGCCCTTCCCCTCTATACCCGACTAGCACCCTCTCTATCCACCTTTAATCCCCACCTTAAGACACATTTGCTTAAAGAAGCATATGAATGGCACTGTGGATAATCCTCGACACATGATACATAAAGCTTGGCCCCCTGCAGACGCACTTACTGGAATTCCCTCCTACTGTCTCTGTACGTTCTCCCTACCTACCAATTAGATTGTTTAGTACCTCGGAGCAGGGACTCCTCTTCCTTAATGTTACTTTTATGTCTTAAGCACTTATTCTCATGACCTGTTTTTTATATATTATTTGTTATTTATTTGATTACACCACGTATTACTACTGTGAAGCGCTATGTACATTTTTGGCACTATATAAATAAAGACATACAATACATGCAATGACTGCTTGATGTCTGGAACGCATGGACATCACCAAACGCTGGGTTTCCTCCTTTGTGATGCTTTGCCAGGCCTTTACTGCAGCTGTCTTCAGTTGTTGTTTGTTTGTGGGTCTTTCTGCCGTAAGTTTTGACTTCAGCACGTGAAATGCATGCTCGATCGGGTTGAGATCAGGTGATTGACTCGGCCATTGCAGAATATTCCCCTTCTTTGCCTTAAAAAACTCCTGGGTTGCTTTTGCAGTATGTTTTGGGTCATTGTCCATCTGTAAAGTGAAGGGCCGTCCAATCAACTTCGCTGAATTTGGCTGAATCTGAGCAGACAATATATCCCTATACACTTCAGAATTCATCCGGCTGCTTCTGTCTTCTGTCACATCATCAATAAACACTAGTGACCCAGTGCCATTGTAAGCCATGCATAACCATGGCATCACACTGCCTCCACCGTGTTTTACAGATGATTTGGTATGCTTCGGATCATGAGCCGATCCAAGCCTTCTCCATACTTTTTTCTTCCCATCATTCTGGTACAGGTTGATCTTGGTTTCATCTGTCCAAAGAATGCTGTTCTAGAACTGGGCTGGCTTTTTTAGATATTTTTTGGCAAAGTCTAATCTGGCCTTTCTGTTCTTGAGGCTTATGAATGGTTTGCACCTTGTGGTGAACCCTCTGTATTTGCTCTTGTGTGGTCTTCTCTTTATGGTAGACTTGGATAATGATATGCCTACCTCCTGGAGAGTGTTCTTCACTTGGCTGGATGTTGTGACGGGGTTTTTCTTTATCATGGAAAGGATCCTACGATCATCCCCCACTGTTGTCTTCCGTTGACATCCAGGCCTTTTTGTGTTGCAGATCTCACCAGTGCGTTCTTTTTTTTTTTTTTTTTTCTCAGAATGTACCAAACTGTTGATTTGGCCACTCCTAATGTTCCTGCTATCTCTCTGATGGATTTTGTATTTTTTTTTCCAGCCTAAGGATGCCCTGTTTCACTTGCATTGAGAGCTCCTTTGACCGCATGTTGTGGGTTCACAGCAACAGCTTTCAACTGCGAATGCCACGCCTGGAATCAACTCTAGACCTTTTACCTGCTTAATTGATGATGAAATAACGAAGGAATAGCCAACACCTGTCCATGAAACAGCTTTTGAGTCAATTGTCCAATTACTTTTGGTCCCTTGAAAAAGAGGGGGCTACATATTAAAGAGATGTCATTCCCAAACCCTTCCTCCAATTTGGATGTGAATACCCTCAAATTAAAGTTGATATACTGCACTTTAAGCCCATATTCATTACTTAACTGTAACTTGAATTTATTTGCGGACACAGATGAAATAATAAAACTTGTATCAGTGTCCAATTATTTCCGGACCTAACTGTATATTCCCTTTATCAAGATTCAAATTGTTCTTTGCCTTGGTAGTTGAGTTTACATTTATTATATGTATATTATTACGTGATTATATTATATTATTTGGTGTTATAGTTAATTTAATTTAAATAATTTTATTCTCTCCACATCCTATCCATTTTTAAATTTGATGCTTTTTCATTTAATTTTTATTATCCTTATGAGTCTATTTAAGTTTATTGTTATTGTATTCTTTATTGTGTCCTTTTGCTGGATTTCTCCCCCACTGCCTTCTTTCCGTGGTTACATTTTCCCCGGACTGTTTTGTTCCCATGGTACGTTTCTACCTGGCATACAGGTAGGCAGTGTTTCTGGATGGGAGTGCCTATAACGTGACACGTGAAGCAGTCTCAGGGGTTCCTCCCATGGACCACAGCTCTCCCACCCCCCCGGGGGTGGAGTTTTTGTTGTTATTTATTTTGTAGGGTGGATTGAGTGAGAGGGGTAATTGACGGAAGGTAGGAGAGTGAGAGTAAGCGAGTGAGAGGGGGCAGGAGGGTGTGAGTGAGGAAAAGAGTAAGAGTGAGACGCAGGGGATAAATACATGTGAGGGTGGGAGACTGACTGAGTGAGACGGATGGGAAGAGAAATACATAGGTAGAGGGTGAGAAATAGAGGTGTCTTGTGAGGTGTGAAATTTTGTGATTTACCCCAATCGAACCTATTATGTGTCAGCCAGATAGGGGTTCCCCGAGATTTTTCAAAATACTTCAAGGGTTCCTTCAAATAAAAAAGGTTGGGATACACTGCTCTAGACAGTGTTTCCGACGGGAGTGCCTATAGACACCCTCTAGACTCGGGAAACCACTCTTTGATAAAGCGCCCACGGTGAGAAACGCGTTGGAGGTTTCTCTTTTAACTTAGGCTGTGTCTCAGTAACACTCTTTTTTATTTTTTCTACTTTTGCCTCCGGTTCTTCTTTTCTGCAGTGCTCATTTTTTCTTTGTTTTGAATGTGAGAGGAGAAGGAAAGAGAGGAGTCAAATATTACACCAAGGCCGCGTGCTTGGGAAATTATATGAATAGTATTTTTGACTGACAATATGACACAAAATGGAGCAGTTTAATTTGTGGCTCTTATGGCAGAAGATTACACCCGGTTACGCAGCAGGGAAGCATTGTCTTAGCAGGAGACTTTAATATGGTCCTACAACCTCACATGGATAGATCAGGTGGAGTTACCCTACACAATAAAGGAGCAAGTATATCCCTACGCAGAGGTCTCAAAAGTAACCAACTAATAGACATATGGAGAGAGCTACATCCAGCAGATAGGAACTACACATTCTTCTCGCACCCACATGGCTCATACAGTAGGATTGATTACTTCGCAGTGTCCTGTTACCTGGTCTCCAAGGTCACCCAAGCAGAGATCCGTGATATTTCATGGTCTGACCACGCACCCATAGAGCTCCGGTGCAATAATATTCATACGGTTAGGCCAGGAACAAGCTGGAAGCTAATGAATCCATTCTAAAAATTCCAGAGATCTGTGATACTGTGGGTAGTGAGATAGACCAATTTTTCAAGGTAAATGCCGGTTCTGTCTCCTCACATCTGGTCCTCTGGGAGGCGCATAAAGCGACTCTCCGAGGTACCCTCATAAATATCACAGCTAGACGAAAAAAAGAGAGGGAGGCAAAAATTGTCACGCTCCAAACTAAATTAAAGGCTCTCTCCACCAAGCGCAAAAAGAACCTAGATCCGCAAACCCTACAAGAGGTAAAAGACACTCAAATTGAATTAAACATGATACTGACCTCCAGGGCTGACAATTCATTAAGTTGGTCAAAGAGGAAATTTTACGAAAAAGCAAACTGGCTGGCCCGCATGCTGAAAGACAGGCAAACTAAATACAACATCCAAGCTTTACGCTTAAAATCTGGTACCCCTACTTCCAACCCCCAGAAGATAGTAGATTAATTTGGTTCCTTCTATGAGACACTCTATAATGGTGAGAAAGTGGCACATAATCCTAACACGAGCAGTAAACTAAGAGATTTCCTGGCTAGCTCCAATCTGGTGAGATTGACGGAATTAGACAGAGCCTCCCTAAATGCCGACTTGTCACATGAGGAGTTGACACAGGCCATTAAGGAACTTAAACCTTCAATGGCACCGGGGCCAGACGGCTTCTCAGGGTTATACTACAAGAAATTTATCAAGTTGCTTGCCCCTAGGTTGCTCCAAGTATTCAACGCTGTTTTAGCGGGAGCCCCCATCCCCAAGGAGATGTTACAGGCGTCTATATCAATCATTCCTAAACCAGGGAAAGACCCGCTAGACTGCAAAAATTATAGGCCCATATCACTAATCAATACGGATATCAAGCTGTATGCTAAGTTACTGGCCAATAGACTATGTCTTATCCTACCCAGACTTATACATCCAGATCAGGTTGGATTTATCAAGGGCCTACAAGCCGCAGATAATACCCATCGATTTATAGATTTGATAGATTTGGCCACTATTGACACCGCTCAAAGTATGTCGTTAAGTCTGGACGCCGAAGGAGACGCTTGCGGCATTTGGCTTTGGAGATCGGGTGAGTGATGCAATTTTATCGCTGTACTCTAACCCCACCGCCAGGGTTGTACACCAAGGCTACCCCTCTCGGCCCTTCCAAATTAGGAGTGGTACGAGACAGGGCTGCCCACTATCACCCCTCCTATTCGCCCTCTGTATCGAACCCATGGCGGCACAAATCAGATGAAACCCTGACATCTCAGGGTTAAACGCATACTCCCAAACCCATAAAGCGGCCCTGTACGCAGATGACATCCTCTTGATGATCACTAAACCCCTCACTTCACTACCGAACCTATTTGACCTGCTGGACCGGTTTTCTAACATTTCCATCTTCAAAATCAACCAGTCGAAGTCTGAGGCTCTCAATGTCAATCTCCCCAGACACATAAAAAAATTATTAAAATTAAACTTTAAATTTCACTGGCAATACAGGTCTATAAAATATCTGGGTGTCCACATCACCAGAAACGTCAAAGATATATACGACGCAAATTATCCCAGCCTAATCCGGACCCTAAAATCAGACCTACAAAAGTGGACATCTAAAAGGATCTCCTGGATAGGAAGAATCCATAGTGTCAAAATGAACTTACTCCCCCGTATCTTATATCTCTTCCAAACTCTCAGATTGAAGGACCTGCACTCACTTCAATCCGACATCTCCAAGTTTATATGGGGAGGTAAAAAAACAAGAGTCAGCAAAATCAATATGAAAAGGCCGGTCCTGGCTGGGGGCGTAGCGGTACCCTGCCTGTTATCATATTACAAAGCGGCACAATTGAACCAAACTGTGCAATGGCAGTCTGACCCGAGATCTAAGAGATGGGTCGAATTAGAGAGCGCAGCCTATGAGCCTATAGAATTACGTAATCTAATCTGGCGGCGCAAAAAGGTGCTAATATGCCGCTATCCTCAATGACAACTCATTGCCAATCTGGGAGGCCACAAAAATTAAGAATTCCCTCACAACAACACGCTCTATGATGTCACCTCTGTGGAATAATTCCGAGTTAGTGCCGGGCCTCTCGGTCGGTAATATATCAGTTTGGAGAAAGAAAGGTTATAATCGGATTAAAGATCTGGAAGGCCATGACAGAAAAATTAAGACGTTTGATCACGTCAGATTAGAAAAAGATCACCCACCCAGAATTTTTTAGATACCTCCAGATCAGGGCGTTCTATAACAAATTTGCCCTGTACCCACCATTGACATATTTCGAAAAGCTCTGTCTGGCAGAGACCGACACAAAGGGACTTACCTCACAGCTATACAGCGAAGTGATCAGTACTAGCGTACAAGCCCATGAGATACCCTCATTTAGATCTCGATGGGAAACAGACATCGGAGAATGTCTGGAAGACGAGGACTGAAGTGCTATTTTTCTAGCCACAGCAAAGTGTTCCATATGTACCACCCTCAAGGAGAACGCATATAAGGTCCTGATGCGATGGTACCTTACCCCACTGAAATTATCAAGGTTCGTGCCGGGATCCTCCCCGCTGTGCCCACGCCAGTGGGGAGGATCAGCAGACCTACTACATAGGCTGTGGTCTTGCCCGCGGATCTCCCCATTCTGGGAGACAATTAGACTTTGGATACAGAAACTGTTCGATCTCACTATTCCCCCGGATCCGTGGCTGTTCCTCCTAAACAGACCACTAGCGGGTCTCTCTAAACTCAGAATAAACTCATTGCTCACTTTGCACTTGCAACGCTGTGTGAGATGGCCGCACTATGGAAAAGCTCGGACATACCAACCATCCCAAAAATTCTGAATCACATTTGGTTTATCTGCCAGATGGAAAGGTTAACGAGTGTGGTTAACGACACTGGTGACAATTATCTAAAAGTCTGGACGCCTTGGTTGGCACAGACAGACATCCCGGGGATAGAAAGGGCATCAATCTGGCTATGATAGTTATCAGGTCCGTTCTCCTTGAGAGAGGTGTGCTACACCCATGCTCTGCACCGGATGCCCACAATTCAGCCAGGCAACATACCTAGAGAGGCCACTTAACAACTCTGAGACACACTCACGATCACTTGCACCTCTCCCTACCGCCCTACCTCCAACCCCCTCTTTTCTCCCCCTCTCTCTTCCCCTTGGTTCAATGTTTGTCCACCGGTTTGTATGTCTGTATGGTTGTTTGTTTGTCGGTCTTCACATTTGTTTGTCTACCCGTGTGTTGTCTACCTGTCGGTGTATACGTCGTTTGGATGAGTCGTGTGTCTGTCGGGTAGTCGGTTGGGCTGTTAGTGAGTCGGTAACAGAGCCTGTGCACCTGATCCCCCCTGGTTAGAAGGGGGGTTTGAGACTTTAATATCGACTCCGGATTGGGAGCCGTGTCTCGATGCCCCTCTAGGCTCACCAGTTTGACTACAGGTCGAAGTTATGTTACACTACTATTAGTATCGTTATAGTTCCGGATACAATGAGGATCACCACGACATAATGTATCTTGTAATGTATTGTACTGTATACTGTTATAAACTAATAACAATTTAAGTTACAAAAAAAAAGATTGTAAGCTTTCCAGGGCAGGGATTCCCGTTCCTATTGTCTGATTGTGTTTGTTGAACTTATTGTATTATAATTCCCTGTACTGTATTGTTTCTGCTGTAAAGCGCTGAGTACACTGTGGGCCTTATATAAATAAAGACATGCATACATGGGCATCTACAGTATCTTTACACTATAGATTGCTGTCTGGTTTAGTTGATATTATTCCTTAACTTTACTTCTCATGGGCATTTTAATGTTAATTATTTGGAAGATGTACATGTATCCTTAAATAATGCATACAGTAATAAATACAAGTTATATATGTATCAATGATTTCACTGTGAGAGCTGCTACAAATACATTTCAGGCCTTCGGGAACAACCACCACAATCATTAGGGGCCACTGGATGTCCATGTGCCACAATTTTAAAACCCTGGGTGAAGAGAATATTTTGTTAATTAAGTATTGGTGAAATAAATTCTTCAGTGTTTTGGATTTGTAATTTGCGTTCAGTAATTTGATTTACAGATTGAAAACATTTGTTCTGTCTTTTTTGTTTACTTCTGTTAGAGATCGGCCTGAATGAGGAACAGAACTTGAGCTCTGATACATCCAGAAGCTGGCTGACTCCTCGCAGCCCAGAAGTGCCAAAAAACAATGATTCCTGCCACATTTTAGATACGTGCAAGGAACCAGTGCCACATGATGGTGACTTTACAGACCTTGTACAGCACACAGCAGAGACAAACTCTAAATATGGGTCCAGCAAAAGGTATGCGAGAGATTTAAGAAGAAGCCGCGGTGCTCTGCCTTTTCTCTGTTGTCAGTGTGGCAAAAGCTTCTCACTGGACAGGGACCTGCTCACACACCTTTGTGTCCCCGCTAGAGAGCAAACCTTTACATGTACAGGTGGTGGGAGCAGTTTCTCACTGAAGGGGAAACTTCTTTCACACCAGATGATTCAGACAGCAGTGACTCCTTTTACTTGTACAGTTTGTGGGAAACAGTTAGGTACTAAGAGGAACCTCCTCATTCACCAGAGGGTTCATACAGGGGAGAAACCATTCACATGTACAGAGTGTGGGAAACATTTCACAGTTAAGAGCAATCTCCTCATTCACCAGAGGGTTCATACAGGGGAGAAACCATTCACATGTACAGAGTGTGGGAAACATTTCACAGTTAAGAGCAGTCTCCTCATTCACCAGATGACTCATACAGGAGAGAAACCATTCACATGTGCAGAGTGTAGTAAAAGCTTTTCTACAAAGGCGGAGCTCCTCAACCATGAGCGGATTCATACAGGGGAGAAACCATTCATATGTACAGAGTGTGGGAAACAATTCCGTATTAAGCGCCACTGCCTCAGACACCAGATGACTCATACTCGAGAGAAAACATTCACATGTACAGAGTGTAGTAAAAGCTTTTCTCGGAAGACAGAGCTCCTCATCCATGAGCGGATTCATACAGGGGAGAAACCATTCACATGTACAGAGTGTGGGGAACAATTCAGTATTAAGCGCTACTGCCTCAAACACCAGATGACTCATACTCGAGATAAAACATTCACATGTACAGAGTGTAGTAAAAGCTTTTCTCGGAAGACAGAGCTCCTCATCCATGAGCGGATTCATACAGGGGAGAAACCATTCACATGTTCAGAGTGTGGCAAACAATTCACAGTTAAGAGCAGTCTCCTCATACACCAGATGACTCATACAGGAGAAAAACCATTCACATGTACAGAGTGTGGGAAACAATTTCGTATTAAGAGCTGTCTCCTCATACACCAGATGACTCATACAGGGGAGAAACCATTCACATGTACAGAGTGTGGGAAACAATTTAGTATTAAGCGCAGTCTCCTCAGACACCAGATGACTCATACAGGAGAAAAACCATTCACATGTACAGAGTGTGGGAAACAATTTCGTATTAAGAGCCGTCTCCTCATACACCAGATGACTCATACAGGAGAAAAACCATTCACATGTACAGAGTGTGGGAAACAATTTTGTATTAAGAGCAGTCTCCTCATACACCAGATGACTCATACAGGAGATAAACCATTCACATGTACAGAGTGTGGAAAACAATTTAGTATTAAGAGCAGTCTCCTCATACACCACATTACTCATACAGGAGAAAAACCATTCACATGTTCAGAGTGTGGAAAACAATTTAGTATTAAGAGCAGTCTCCACAGACACCAGATGACTCATACAGGGGAGAAACCATTCACATGTGCAGAGTGTAGTAAAAGCTTTTCTCGGAAGACAGAGCTCCTCATCCATGAGCGGATTCATACAGGGGAGAAACCGTTCACATGTTCAGAGTGTGGGAAACAATTCACAGTTAAGAGCAGTTTCCACATGCACCAGATGACTCATACAGGGGAGAAACCATTCACATGTGCAGAGTGTAATAAAAGCTTTTCTCGGAAGACAGAGCTCCTCATCCATGAGCGGATTCATACAGGGGAGAAACCGTTCACATGTTCAGAGTGTGGGAAACAATTCACAGTTAAGAGCAGTTTCCACATGCACCAGATGACTCATACAGGGGAGAAACCATTCACATGTGCAGAGTGTAATAAAAGCTTTTCTCGGAAGACAGAGCTCCTCATCCATGAGCGGATTCATACAGGGGAAAAACTATTCACATGTACAGAGTGTGGGAAACAATTCACAGTTAAGAGCAGTTTTCTCATACACCATATGACGCATACAGGGGAGAAACCATTCACATGTGCAGAGTGTAGTAAAAGCTTTTCTCGGAAGACAGAGCTCCTCAACCATGAGCGGATTCATACAGGTGAGAAACCATTCCCATGTTCAGAGTGTGGGAAACAATTCAGTACTAAGAGCCACCTCCGCAGACACACGATGACTCATACAGGGGAGAAACCATTCACATGTGCAGAGTGTAGTAAAAGCTTTTCTCGGAAGACAGAGCTCCTCAACCATGAGCGGATTCATACAGGGGAGAAACCGTTCACATGTTCAGCGTGTGGGAAACAATTGAGTACTAAGAGAACCCTCCTCAGACACCAGATGACTCATACAGGGGAGAAACCCTTCACATGTACAGAGTGTGGGAAACAATTCACAGTTGAGAGCAGTCTCCTCATACACCAGATGACTCATACAGGGGAGAAACCATTCACATGTGCAGAGTGTAGTAAAAGCTTTTCTACAAAGGTGAAGCTCCTCAAACATGAGCGGATTCATAAAGGGGAGAAACCATTCACATGTGCAGAGTGTGGGAAACAATTCAGTATTAAGAGAAGCCTCCTCTGTCACCAGTTTACTCATACTGGAGAGAAACCATTCACATGTACAGTGTGTGGGAAACAATTCAGTATTAAGAAATACCTCCTCTGTCACCAGTTGACTCATACTGGAGAGAAATTATTCACATGTACAGAGTGTGGGAAACAATTCAGTACTAAGAGAACCCTCCTCAGACACCAGGTGACTCATACAGGGGAGAAACCATTCACATGTACAAAGTGTAGTAAAAGCTTTTCTCGGAAGACAGAGCTCCTCAACCATGTGCAGATTCATACAGGGGAGAAACCCTTCACATGTACATAGTGTGGGGAAAGCTTTTCACAAAGGATCAGCCTCCTTACACACATGAGGATTCCTACTTGAGATAAAATATGTGATTGTTCAAAGTAGGGTTGGGCAATATACCAGTAGCATAGTAATACTGCAGTAATAAAAATGGACGGTAACGCAATACTTGCAATTACTTCTTACCATGGCATTCCTATCAGCAGCTGCTGGGTGGGTCTGGCAGAGAGGCGTGGGGGTGGGGACTGTGTCAGAGAGGGGTCTGAGTGTGGGTCTGGTAGAGACAGTGTAGTGGGAGTGAGTCTGCGAGCTCCTTGACATTCACATGCTACAGCTATAAGCAGTGTTCGACAATTATATACATTTACACGCCCAGGGCGTGTGGATTTAACCCCCGGGCGAGTAAATATTGGCCCAAGCAGCACACGTATGTTTTTTAAATTTCCCGCGAGGCGGGTTCATGTTGTTGGGGAGATTACCCCGCCTCCGGCTCTCTGAGCAGTGCCGTCGCTCCTCCCCCGCCTCTCAGCAACTTTCCCTCCTCAGCGCTTCTACTCCTCCCCCTTCCGGCAGCCAGCCCCTTCCACGCCTGTCTACCTCAGGCCCCTGCAGGGCCATCTGGGGGGGGTGCGCGCGCACACGCTGGAGTGGGGGGGGGGCGGCACGTGGAGTTCCCAGCCAAGTTTCCCATCAGGGAGGTTGGTGTGGCCGTGCGGCTGTTCCCTGCTCACCACCGATCCCACCGTCGCAACTAATGCCCGACCTCCCCCTGACACCCCTCCTGGCTGCAGCCTGGGCGCACGCGCGGCTTGCCACGTTTCCCATCGGAGAGGTTGGAGGCCGTGCGTCTGTCCAGCTGGCCCCCCCGATCCTCCCGCTGGCCCCCCGACCCCTCCGCTGGCCCCCCGACCCCTCCGCTGGCCCCCCGACCCCTCCGCTGGCCCCCCGACCCCTCCGCTGGCCCCCCGACCCCTCCGCTGGCCCCCGATCCTCCTGCTGGCCCCCCAATCCTCCCGCTGGCCCCTAGATCCTCCGGCTGGCCCCTAGATCAACCCGCTGCCCCCCCGATCCTCCCGCTGCCCCCCTGATCCTCCCGCTGGCCTCCCGATCCTCCCGCTGGCACCTCGACCCCCCCTCTTGGCCCACCAATCCTCCCGCTGTCCCCTCGATCCTCCCGCTGGCCCCCCGATCCTCCCGCTGGCACCTTGACCCCCCCGCTGGCCCCCGATCCTCCCACTGGCCCCCGATCCTCCCGCTGGCCCCTCGATCCTCCTGCTGGTCCCCCACCCTCCCGCTGGCCCCCCTATCCTCCCGCTCGCCCCCCCATTCCCCCGCTGGCCCCCCCATTCCCCCGCTGGCCCCCCCATCCCCCGCTGGCCCCCCGATCCTCCCGCAACTCCTGCCCGATCCCCTGGCATGTGGAGCAGCATGTGGAGGACAAGCAGGCCCTGGAGGAACGGGTGGGCCCCCTCCCTTCCAATGAATACCAACCCAGTCACCCACCCAGTGAGTGTGTGTCTGTGATTGTTTGTGTGGGTGTGTGTGTCTGTGTGTGGATGTGTGTGTCTGTGAGTGTGGGTGTGTGTGTGTGTCTGTGGGTGGGTGTGTGTGTGTTTGTGTGTATGAGTGTGTGGGTGTGTGTGTGTGTGAGTTTGGGTGTGTGTGTCTGTGAGTGGGTGGGTGGGTGTGTTTGTGTGTATGAGTGGGTGGGTGTCTGTGAGTGTCTGAGTGACTGAGTGTGTGTTTGTCTGTGAGTGTTTGTGTCTGTCTGTGAGTGTCTGTCTGTGAGTGTCATCTGTAAGTGTCATCTGTGAGTGTGTGTGTGTGTGTTTGTGTCTGAATGTTTGTGTCTGTCTGTGAGTGTGTGTGAGAGAGTCCATGAGTGTGTGTCTGAGTGTGTCACCCTCTCCCTGAGCCTGAGGAAGCCGATATGTCGGCGAAACGCGTTGCTCTAAACCACCAGATGATTTTGACCTAAGGAGGCTTCCGTAGATAGACCGTGGAGCAGCGTTTGCAGCCCAGCAGGACAGTTTTCTCTTCCTGCATCCCGGACGCGGGAAGGGCGCACAAAGCTGCTCAAACTCGATCCTGGACTGCGTGAGGAGGCCAGGGGTCCATTCTATATGTATGTGAGTCCCGCTGCTGTTTTATTTAATTAATAAATGCGATTTTATGTGATCACTTAACTGGAACCGTGCCTCACTCGTTTTTCCCATTACCCAACCCCCCCCGCCCCCCACGCATCACAACACTTGAGGGGAGAGTATGGCTGACGCCTGGGATTTAGCACTGATCTTCGTGCTGCCCTGAAACACTGAAGAAAATCCCCATTGCGTGGCGAATAGATGTGGATGGGTTAAACTTAACCCCAAAGTAACCAAATTCTACATCAGCTCACACTGGGCCGTGTGAGTATAGCCTTATATATTATATATCATTTTCCCCTAACCCTATCAACATACATCTATATGTAGCTGGGAAAGGCAAAGCTCGCCATCAAGGAGGTTATCACTAATTGTGGTTGCTTACACATGGCTGTGTAAGTATTATTATATTTACAACCTGCCCCCCACCATTGGAACTACTGTCAATATTCATAGTTATTGTATATGTCTTTCTAATCCCATGCTCCTCCATTGCTTGTTTGTACCCTCTCCCTGTGTCACCCTCTCCCTGTGTCACCTTCTCCCTGTGTCACCCTTTCCCTGTGTCACCCTCTCCCTGTGTCACCCTTTCCCTGTCGCACTCTCTCTGTCTTTGTCTCTCAATCTCTTTGTGTCTCTCATTGTCTCTCTGTGTCTCTCTATCTCTCTGTGTCTCTCATTGTCTCTATCTCTCTGTGTCTCTCATTGTCTCTATCTGTCTGTGTCTCTCATTGTCTCTATCTCTCTGTGTCTCTCATTGTCTCTCTGTCTCTCATTGTCTCTCTATCTCTCTTCCTCCGTGTCTCTCTCTTTCTCGGTGTGTCTCTCTCTTTCTCGGTGTGTGTCTCTCTTTCAATGTGTGTCTCTCTTTCAATGTGTGTCTCTCTCTTTCAATGTGTGTCTCTCTCTTTCAATGTGTGTCTCTCTCTTTCTCTGTGTGTCTCTCTCTTTCTCTGTGTGTCTATCTCTTTCTCTGTGTGTCTATCTCTTTCTCTGTGTCTCTCTCTCTCTGTCTCTCTCTGTCTCTCTCTCTCTTTCTGTGTCTCTCTCTCTATTTCTGTGTCTCTCTCTCTTTCTGTGTCTCTCTCTCTGTCTCTGTCTGTCTCTCTCTCTCTGTCTCTCTCTCTGTCTGTCTGTGTCTATCTGTCTGTCTCTCTGTCTGTCTGTCTCTGTCTGTCTGTCTCTCATTGTGTCTCTCTCTCTCTCTCTCTGTGTGTCTCTCTCTCTGTGTCTCTCTCTCTCTGTGTGTGTGTCTCTCTCTCTCTCTCTGTGTCTCTCTGTGTCTCTCTCTCTCTGTGTGTGTCTCTCTGTGTGTCTCTCTCTCTATGGGTGTCTCTCTCTCTGTGTGTGTGCTGCTCTGTGTGTGTGTCTCTCTCACCCACTCTCTCTCTCTCACACTCTGGATCTCTTATTTACCCTATATATCTTAACTGCCCTATACTTCACCGAAATAACCTATACTGCTTTCTTCCAGATCTGACTCAAGCTTCACACGGAAGACATCGGAACCCCCCCTAACCCAGAAGACAGGTAGGCAACACCTCCCCTCCAATGTATAACATTGCGGGAATGAGGGTACCTGGACATTGAGGGACTGCGGATCAGGTAAGATCCCAGGCGGGATTGCTGCTTTAGATTTTGTGACGCGTGGGCGTCCAGGCACTGGTTATGGGGTTCAGGAACATTTACACGCACACACACACGTAACAAGGACTAATTGTAGTATAATGTAATACAATAAATAAATTAATGTCAAAAACGAATGTTGTTCTTACTATGAATTTATTCACTTTTTTTTTAAAGTGGGCCTGGGGGTGGGACTAGGTTGGGGGCGGGACTAGGGCGGGGTTGGGGGAGGGGTTGGGGCGGGACTAGGTGGCAAGTAGATTTTTTGGTTGGGCGAGTAGATTTTTGGGTGATTTGTCGAACACTGGCTATAAGGAATCCTCCTGCTGGTCATCGCACTCCTCCATATTAACCACTTCCCCTCTGCCATGCCTCTTACCCCTTCCCTTCCACCATGACTCAACCCCTTTCTCTCCTCCCCCATATTTCTCTTGGCTCTCACCGGTGCCTCTTCACCCCTTCCTTCCACATACCCATTAACCCACGCCTCCCTATGCCCTATTAATGTGTACAGGAGAAGGGGGGTCGAGGGGGTAATTATAAACTTTCTTACCATGCACCCCAAAACTGGAACAACCTACCGGAGACTCTCGCATCCACCACCATTTTAAGTTCTTTCACAACTATGGCTGTCACACATTTTTATCTGGTTTGTTACTTACACCTATAATATATATTATCTTTAACTGTGCATGCAATGTCTTGTATATAATGTATACCCTGTTCACTTATTTAACTGTATTTGTAACCATGTATTATTTTTCATCGTAACTCTATGCCCAGGACATACGTGAAAACGAGAGGTAACTCTCACTGTATTACTTCCTGGTAACACATTTTATAAAAAAAAAAAAAAAATGGTGAAGAAAGGGGCTTTAGTGTGGGTGTAGTTAGTGTAAAAAAAATTATGGAAACATTTGTTATTATAATATACTAAAATGTATTTGCTTTTTTACATTTTATTAAGAATGAAATGCATTTGTATAAGAAATATGTTTCACAATAAATGACCTTGAACATTTTGAGGACTTTTGCTTTTTTGCTTTCTATTGGGTGTTAATATATTGCTGAATATTGTTATCACGATAAATTACTTAATACTCTTATGGTGGGAAGTATTTTTGTTATTGTCTAACCCAAGTTCAGGGTGTTGGAAACAATTCAGTACAAAGTGTGACCTCCTGTCACACCCAAGTATTTACAGTGGATAAACCATTTGCTTGTTCAGTGTGGGAAACAATTCAGTGTTAAGGGTCCCCTCTTCAGAAACCAACACATTCATGCAGGGAGAGGCCTCACATGGACAGAGTATAGGAGAAACGTTTCTTGGATGAATGACCTCACACACCACATGATTCACACAGGGGAAATAATTTGCTTGCTCAGAGTCGGGTAAACCATTTTATACAAAGTGGGACCTCTTGTTACACCAACAGATTTACACAAGGGAGCAACTTTTTAATCCTACAGAATTTGGGAAACATTTCAGCACTGAGAGGTACCTCAACACACACCAGACAGTTCATAAAAGGGGATTACATCATAATCAGTTCCGTAATAGGAGGACAGTCCTCAGACACCAGAGCATTTACACAGGGGAGAAGTAGTTAATTCTACGAAACGCGTTGGATGATATCTATTATTGCCTTATATTTGCTATTGCCTATTTATTGGCTTCGCCCTGCATCTACCACTCATTTGTGTTGGTTTGGGTTTTTGAGAGACTTTACTAGCTCCCTGCCGATTTTAACACTGCTGCGGGGACTGTGACGTCATCACACAGCGTCCCGCGACGGAGCGGCAGCGTGGCACGCTGAGTGCGCCCCTGCAAGTTGAGGTCTAACCTCCGTGAAGCGGATCTGCCTGTTGAACCACACGAGCTGCCCCGGACGGTTTGGAAGCTTGAGCGGTCCCACCAAGCACCAATACCTGCAGCGGAGCCCGGCTGCTTAAAGGGAAACCCCCTTGGGAGCGAAGCACTGCTGGATGAGGAGTTTAGGCAAGAATCCTGCCCCAGAACAAGCGTAGCGGCTCCCGCTGAGAGAAGCAAACATCAGACTCTCCTGACAACAGCTGCAGAGTGGTAACCAGTGTGATACACACTAAATGCACTTATTCCATTGATATGATGTACGCAGAATAATTACCTTTTAATTAACAATACATTGCAATACTTGCTTCACTATTTGGCGTTGTGCGCTGTTTCTTTTGTTTCCATTACACAGGGGAGAAACCTTTCCCATGTGCAGAGTGTATAAAATGTTTCTCAGTAAAAAAACCTTGTCACCCCAGTGTTTACATAGGGTAGGTATCTAGGGCTTTATTTATATAGTGCCATTAGTGTACATAGCGCTTCACAGCACTAATACACGTGACAATCATATAAATAACAAATAAAACATAATGGGTATTAGTGCTTCAGACATAAAAGTAACATCTAGGAAAGGGAGCTCATGCTCCAAAGAGCGTACAATCTAATTGGTTGGTAGGAAGAACATACAGAGACAGTAGGAGAGCGTTCTGGTAAGTGTGTCTGCAAGGGGTCAAGGGTTATGTACGAGTTGTAAATTATCAGCCATGGAGCTACTCGTATGCTTCCTTAAGCAGGTGGGTCTTGAAAGTGGATAGAGAGGGTGCTAGTCGGATACTGCGGGGAAGGGCATTCCAGAGGTGTAGGGCAGTCAGTGAGAAAGGTTTAAGGCAGGAGAGGACTTTAGATACGAAAAGGGGTAGAGAGAAGACATCTTGAGCAGAACGCAAGAGTTGGGATGGTGTATAGAGAGAAATTAGGGCTGAGATGTAAGGAGAAGCAGAAGAGTGTAAAGCTTTAACAGTGAGGAGGAGAATTGTGTGTGATACGGGATTTGATATGAAGCCAGGAGAGGGATTTCAGAAGGGGAGACGCTGAGACAGATCTAGGAAAGAGTAGAGTGATTCTGGCAGCAGCGTTTAGGATAGATTATAGGGGAGACAGGTGAGAGGCAGGAAGGCCGGACAGCAGGAGGTTACAGTAATTGAGACGGGAGAGAATGAGGGTCTGTGCGTATCTTTGTGCAAGAGATGTGTGCAGAGGTGCATAGCATGGGGCTCCCGTTGACCCTGTTGGTTCCTCCCGGGTTCCCCTTCTTTCCCTTACCTGCCGCTGTGGCTGTGACCGACAACAGAGAATGGGGAGGGTGCGGGGAGGGCTGTGGGTGGGAACTGAGGTACAGAACAGGTTGCAATGGCGATCACATCGCTGATGGCTACCTTTGCAGGCACCGCCATCTTAGAGGCAATTGCATGTGTGTGAGACGCTGCGAATTTGCAGAACAATCGTGCAAATGGCGGCCAATAGGTAGAGGCTCCAAGCAGGGACTACATATCCCATGAGCCTCTGGGACAAAGTCACATAGCGCGTATCAGCCAATAGGGCTCCTGAATCCTCCTGCTCTACAGATAGATACTTTTTTTTTGCTGCAAGCCGTGCCAGTCGGAGCAGGGACAAGGAAGGGGTAAGAAGTATGGCCAGATATCTCCTATTAGGCCCCAGCTAGGCCATAACTCCCCTGTGTAGCTTGTGGTTGCTGCAGGGACACTGCCCAGTAGAACCAGAGCATAGGGACAAAGCCAGGACTTGGCTGCATCCTGGACCAGGGTGATCTGGGACCAGATCATCCATCTATGCCCACAGAGACTTCAAGGTGGTACAATCGACGCAGGACCCACCCAACGTAGAGGCGGAGGCATTGTGGTTCATCGCTTAGGATCCGTGGTTCCCATATTCATTCTTGCGCGCACAGGTGTAGACACATCCGGCAGGTACTTCATCTCACCAAGTGCACCACCCATGCACGGGCTAGTGGGACAGTGATGTCACACACACGTCGGAGGGTGATTGACTCTGTGGACACCAGAGTGTTGGGTGCTCAGGGACATTTTAGTACTTGGGAGTAAACCCCACGAGGGTGAGATCACGGTGCAAAGGTGAAGGAGTAAGACCCTGCGAGGCATGTATGTTTTGGAGTGTTATTATTATTAGTCTGTGCAGTAAAACTATTATACCTATACAAGTGTGTTTTTTGTTTCAAATTTTTTTATTGGTTGTCACAGGGATAAACAAATTAGTAATATAACAGCGTTTCAAAGGGGTATCTTTACAGCATTTTTTTTCTATACAAAGACCCAGAACCTTGTACTCAAACAGAAACAGCTGTATATGTACTAATTCCTGGGATTCTTTAAACCATGAACCATTTTTCAATTTTTCTTTGAAAGGCAGAGTCCCCTTGCATATCCCTGTAGAGACAAATGAAAGAATAGAGGGAGGAAAGGACAGAAGGAGAAGAGATAAGGGGGGAAAGAGGTTGGAGGAGGGAAGGGAAGGAGGGGAGGGGGATATTCATGGGACTGGGATAAGGATTATTCCCAACCCAACTTAATGTTACATTTTTCTTTTCTTGTTCCAGGAATCATGAATAAAGTATTTCTCCAAGAGAAAATAGTGCCAGAGATTGTTGAATACATTACTCGTGATTTCCCATCTTGTCACCGTTTCTTCCAGGACAATGATCCGAAACACACCGCGTCTCCTGCCCATATTCTTGCCAGCGGTATCAACTGTGTTAAGATGCCACAGGAGTAAGTTCGGTAACCGTTTCTCATTGTTTTAATTCACCTTTTTTCCCCTCCATTTCAAGATCTTCAGACTTGAATCCCATCAAATTGGTATGGCATCAGTTGAAGGATTATATCAGAAAAGTGGTGAAACCATTCAAAAAGGATGAATTAGGGAGGCGCATTCGCGACGGACACGGAGATGGCAGCATAGGATTCTAGCTCCGTGCCGCGCATAATAAAAAATAACTTTAAAACACCCCGAAAATAAAGCAATCCACACCAAACAGCGCAGGCATCCTCTATTAACACCCCAGGATGGCCCCGAAGAAACCGGGTTCCCAGAAAAAGCCGAAATCGGCTGATGTTAGGAACTTTTTCGGCGGCGCCGGCACAAGCGGGAGCCGGGAAGAAATGGCGCCATCTTCAAACCCTGACACGGACAATGAAATGGAGGGTGAGGAAGATTGCCCCAGTGATCAAGCTTTATTACCTGTCAGGAGATGTGATTTTGAGCGGTTATACAATGACCTCAAATCACTCCTACAGGCAGAAATAAAAGAAGTGAAGCGGGATGTAGGGAAGCTGGGCACCAGAACGGACGATTTAGAAAGAAAGGTAGACCAGACAATAAAAGTGATTAAAAAAACAGACAAAAAAACGGGACCTGCAGAGGCAAATAGACGAGCTGCGGGAGCGGCAAGAAGATACAGAGAACCGGGATAGAAGGAATAATCTGCGGATCCGGGGGGTCTCAGAGGAGGTGGGGGACTGCAGTGATTACATCACCCGCTGGATAGAGACCCTTCTCCCCGATCTCAACAGAGACGTCCTGGCATTAGATAGATGCCACAGAGCCCTCCGAGCGCGCCCAGTGCAAAATGAACAACCACGGGACATTATTATAAGGTTGCACTACTTTACCACAAAAGAGGCCATATTAAGACAAACACGGCCCCTGACGTCTGTGGATTTCGAGGGTAACAGGATGCTAGTCTTTCAAGACTTGTCGCCAGCCACACTACTCAGGCGCCGCAACCTGTTTCCCTTTACAAAAGTCCTCCGCGAACAAAACGTGAGGTACAGATGGACCTTCCCGTTCGGGTTGCAAGTAACAAGGAACGGGAGGTCATTCCACATGAAGGACCCCGCGGAGGGCCCAGAGTTTCTGGTAAAATTGGGCCTAAGAGAAGCTCTGCACCGGCAGTGGAGGAGACGGAGGTGCTGGATCCGGAGTGGAGTGGAGGGTCTGGTTCTCCAAAAACAAAGGGGGAAAAGCGCTGAAAAACAGCAGTTATAATCCCATAAAGGCGCACGGTTGCGCGTATTCAAAGTTATCCAGTTGACAGCAAGTTACATTGCCCGGTAGCTACCTCCCGTGAATACCAGCCTATTTGGTTGAAAGGTCTGCCGATTAACAGCCCAGGTTAACCCAAGCCTGCATCTGCTCCTGACTTGTCAGCCCCAGGACTATTAAACTGAAAAGTCGTAGTTACGAATCCAAGATCAAACCCGTCCTGGGAGACCAACAGCGAAGGAAAGCCAGACCAAAGATGAAAAGAGGACGGATTAATCCCTGTAAAACAAATCCCTGGGCACTTACCTTCAAACAGCAAAAGATGGCGGCGAGGCTAGAGTACGGAGAGAGCCAGCGTGAGGCGCAGAATGCGGAAGGACTCCAAAGGCGGGAAGAAAAAGCGCGCACTACCTCCTCCTCGAGGCAGAACATCCCTCAAAATGGCGACCGGAAACAGGAAATCGGTTAGCAGCTCCAGCCGGAAATGCAGCGACGGATGCCATCTTGGAGGAGGCAGCGGAGACAGAGGACGTCATCACCCGGAGACGCACCGTCATGGCGGAGGTCCGAAAAAGATGGGAGGGGCTGAGGGAAGTAGGTTATGGGTTCGGTACGGAAGTAAGGAAAGTGAGAAGTCAGAGAACTGATAAAGAAGGAGGAGGTAAGTTATAATAGGAGGAAGAAAGTTTTAGACAGAGTAGGGAAAGGTAAGAAAGAAAGTGGAAATAGAACATAGTAAGATAATGGCGACGGAGAGGATGAGAGAGTAGAGAGTAGGTGGCTAAGGGTTAAGGGAAGTTTGAAGTGGGTGGGGGGATGTGTGAGAATAGAACAAGGGAAGCATGGTTAGAGAGGTTTAAGGTTAAGTGGAGTAGGCCTAGGGAATGAGGAGAAGATCTAGATGGGTCGAGATAGATTAAGGCAATAGGCGGCACAACAATAGTCAAAACAAGAACGGGCAGCCAGGCAAGAGAAGCTGCTGTCAATCCTAGTTATACAGTTAGGGGATACAACCCCAGTTAACAATTAGGGTGTAAAGGAAGCGCGGACATGAGGTGGGAACCAGTTGGTCTACCCCGGAGTCGGCATGAACCACGATCAGGGGGGGATGGGGGATGGGCCCCCAGAACCGCCTAAAGTCCTTTGGAGCGAGGGGAGGGGGCGAGGTCTGGGACCCGCTAGGTCCCCTATCCGAAAGGCAGTGATATGGGTTGTAGGACAGGGAAGTCCTGGAACCGATATCATAATTGTGTATGTATATATGTATTTGTGTTTTGAGTTTTCTGTAATTTCCCCTGATGTTTTTTCCCTCTGTGCCACTTTCCCCCCCCACATACCCTATCCACCTAGCAGGATGCAGAAGAAAAGCTGCAACGAAAAGAAAGACACTGTGATCGGGATCCACACGCCTTCCAGAAGGCTCAGAATGGCTCAGGAATTCACAGACAGAATCAGGTCACAAATAAAATACTATGAGTAATGAGGTCAGGTGCATATCTCACAATGTTAAAGGTTTTAATGGCCCAGCAAAGCGCAAGCTGGCTCTAAGAGACTACAAACGTCTCAAAGCCGACCTCCTCTTTCTCCAAGAGACGCACTTCTCCGGGGACAGTTATCCAAAGTTCTTAGACAAAGATTTCAGGGTAGTACATTTGGCATCCGCCCAAGTGAAAAAGAGAGGGGTAGCAATAGCCATACACAATAGATTAGATTTCAAAGTTGAGAAGAAAGTGGCAGATAGAGATGGCAGATTCTTAATCCTGGTAGGTTCACTACAAGGGAACCCGCTTACATTAGCATCAGTCTATGCACCCTGTGAAGCCTCAGTGGATTTCTTTTCCCTTTTCTTCCGAAAACTCCAAAAGGAAGCTAGGGGAAATATGATCATAGCGGGAGACTTAAACAGGACTCTAAATCCCAAGTTAGATCGGTGCACAACTGCATGTATCCCCCCTAAACTAGATATCCAGAAAATCACAAAGGGGTTAAAAGATTGCCAACTAGTAGACATGGCGGGAACAGCACCCCCAAAGTAGGGATTATACCTTTTTTCCCACCCCCACAACCGATACAGCCGGCTGGACTACTTCCTCGTATCCAACAGATTGGTCCCAGTGGTCTCCCACACAGGGATCCACGATATTTCGTGGTCCGACCACGCACCCATTGAGCTGCGGTGCACTCTAAATTTACTAGACAGACCTGGAGAAAACTGGAGGCTTAACGAGCTGTTGCTAAAAATTCCAAACATACAGAGAGAGATAGGTGAGAGGATTACAGAATTCTTCTCTGAGAATGTAGGGAGTGTCTCGTCCGACACCACCATATGGGAGGCCCACAAGGCAACTGTCAGAGGCTCCCTCATGTGCCTAGCCGCTAGGCGCAGAGGGATCAAGAGAAACAGATAAAAGTCCTGCAGGACAAGCTAGCGAACCTATCAAAGGCGCATAAAGTATATAGGAATATGGACACCCTGCGTGCATTAGCAGAGATCAAACAGCAATTGAACATCAGGCTGGCCTCCCGGGCAGAAAAGGAGATGAGCTGGTCCAGACGTAGGTACTTTGAGAAGGCGAACAAGCCGGACACCCTATTAGCAAACAAACTGCGAAACAAAATCCCTAATTATCATATACAAACTATACGCACACAAGGGGGGGAACTTACTTCCAATCCTAAACGGATCGTAACGGAGTTTAAAAACTACTACGAGACGCTATACGATGGAGGTAAGGTCATACACAATCAAAAGACGAGGGATAATCTCAGGGAATTCTTAAAAGAAGCCAAATTGCCGACACTGAGCAGGGTGGAGAAGGAAGCGTTACAGTCGGACTTCTCTTTAGAAGAGTTAATGGTAGTTGTAAAGTCACTTAAGCCGGCCAATTCGCCCGGGCCGGATGGCTTCTCCAACTTATACTATAAAAAATACTTGAAAATTTTAGCCCCACATCTATTGAAGCTATTTAACTCTATACTACATGGGGCCTCGTTCCCAGCTCAAATGCTTCAGGCATCAATCTCCCTGATCCATAAACCTGGAAAGGACCCGGCAGACTGTAAGAGATACCGGCCCATCTCACTGATTAACACAGATGTCAAAATCTTCTCCAAATTAATAGCTAACAGAGTGGGTATCGTCCTACCCGGGTTAGTTCATACAGATCAGGTAGGGTTTATCGGAGGAAGGCAAGCGGCAGACAATACCAGAAGGATAATAGATTTGGTGGATCTGGCAAAGAAACAGAACATCCCGTCAATGGTACTAAGTCTGGACGCCGAAAAAGCCTTCGACAGAATAGATTGGCCCTATTTGAGGGAGACGCTTGGAGCATTTGGCTTTGAGGGACGCCTCCTTGAGGCCATTATGGCACTCTACGAGGGGCCAGCGGCAAGGGTGAGACATCAGGGTTTCCCCTCAGAGCAATTTCTAATTAAGAGCGGAACACGACAGGGATGCCCGTTGTCCCCCTTGTTGTTCGCCCTATGCGTGGAACCCTTGGCGGCACATATCAGAAACAACCCGGACATTACGGGAATAACTGTAAAAGGGCAATCACACAAAGTGGCGCTCTACGCAGATGATGTGATCCTGACATTGTCACAGCCTCTCACCTCCCTGCCTAATGTCTTCTCAATCCTGGGGACCTTTAAACAAATTTCTGGGTTCAAAATTAATCAGGACAAATCGGAAGCCCTCAATATAAATTTATCCAAACCAGTAGAAAAACTAATTGGACTCAATTTTAATTTTAAATGGCAACCCTCTATGATCAAATATTTAGGGGTATACATTACAAAAGAGTACAAGGCTTTATATAAAGCAAATTATCCCAGGTTGTTTCGGACCCTTCGTGAGGATCTCCGGAGATGGGCGGAGTGCAGTATCTCGTGGATAGGCCGTATTCACAGTGTAAAGATGAATCTCCTGCCACGAGTGCTGTACCTTTTCCAGGCCCTCCCGATCCCCCTGATAAAAGAAGACATCCTCTCGCTGCAGTCCTTAATAACAAAATTTATCTGGAATAAGAAAAATCCACGAATTAACAGAGCAATCTTGAGGAGGCCGACCTTGAGAGGAGGGTTGGGGTGCCATGCTTGTTCGCCTACTACAAGGCAGCTCAGCTGAGCCAGATTGTGCAGTGGCACACAGATCCGAATCTTCGGAGGTGGGTAGCATTAGAAAAAGAATGTTGCTCACTAGTAGATATTAAGAATCTAATTTGGTTGCCCAAAAAAAGTCGGGCCGTTATGCAGACCATGGTCAACTCCTTGAAGGTCTGGGACGCGGTTAAGTTCAAGTGCCATCTTACGTCCCTACACTCTCTGATGACTCCCATTTGGGGGAACCCAAACTTTGCTCCAGGTGTGGATAGTGCTATTTTCTCAAAATGGATTCAAGCAGGGTATCTCCGTCTAAACGATCTGGAGGGCAGGCTACATATAAAAACATTTGATCATATTAAAGAGGAGAAAAATATACCTAATACAGAATTTTTTAGATACCTCCAGATCAGGGCCTTCTACAATGAAGCCCCAATTCGGCCCTGGAGAACAAATTTTGAGCAGCTCTGTTCAAGAGATACGGACACAAGGGGACTAACATCTAGAATGTACAGGGAAGTAGTATGCCCGGAGACAGATGACCAACCCAAACTTACTTACATGAGACAGTGGGAGGCGGACCTAGGAGAGACATTAGAAGACGAGGACTGGGATGGGATCCTGCAGATGGCAGCCAAAAGTTCCATCTGCACCACATTAAAGGAGAATGCATATAAAGTCCTGATGAGGTGGTATTACACGCCCGCTAAATTATCTAAATTTGTCAAAGGCTACTCCCCGCTCTGCCCCAAACAGTGCGGGGAGAGAGCGGATTTATTCCATATGCTGTGGTCTTGCACAAAGGTAAACCCGATTTGGGAGGAAATTAAAGATTGGCTTCAAAGACTGCTAAATGAGGAGATCCCCTTAGACCCGTGGCTGTTCCTATTGGGCAGACGAGTCGAGGGGCTATCAAACGCCACACATAAATTGATCGCACATCTGGCCACAGCCACCAGATGCGAGATCGCAGCAGTATGGAAACAAACAGAGATTACAATTATTCCAAAGATTAGAAACAGAATTTGGTTTGTGTGCCGGATGGAACAGTTGACGAGTCTGGTCAACGACACCGGCTCAAATTTTCTAAAAGTCTGGGAGCCTTGGTTGGCACAGACAGACATCCCGGGAATAGATATCACCACAATCCTGCAATGATTAACGGCAAATACGTTCTCCGGTAATGAAAGGGATCCTTGACAACTTAGAGACTGAAAGCCCAGAGTAAGAGAGAGATCCAGGTCACAAGAGATACATAGAGACGGAGGCGACCAGAGGGGTCACAGTGAGAACGAGAGGATTAATGTCCCCGGAGAGAGAGGTCTAAATCAAAGCACAAGCCCGAAGCCCGAATGGAAGATGATAGGTGGAACACCCCTTGAGCATTCCCCCCTCCCCCCCTCCCTTCCTCCTTTCCTTCCCCATTAGTTAATGGGTGTGTCTTCCCCCCCCCCTGTTCGTCTTGTGAGTCTAGTATGTCAAATTTTTGATGGTTTATATAACAAAAGAAAGAACTAAATGCGGTGATATGTTTGTAGACAATGGATGGTGTTACCATGTACGATGTAATTCACCCAATAAAATCAAAGTTATAAAAAATAAAAAAAAGGATGAATTAGCTGAAGGAATAATGAGTTTCTGGAACAACATACTCACCGTACAAAGATGCAATAAATATATCTATCATCTTGCAACCACGTTGACTATTCTTTTAAAGCGTAATGGGCAGGCCACAGGAAAATAGTACGGTACTGTAGTATGGTAAGTACAGGTTTCACTTTTTATATCAGTCCTTCCTCTCCACTTTCTACTGTACAGTATGCAATATTAAATCCAGTACAGGATGTGTCTAACCTACAGTAGTATAGTTATACAGTATATACAGTAGTTACAATACAGTAGTTACAGTACAGTATACTGTATGCAGTATAAATAGGTGACTTACAGTACAGTAGTTTGGCCTACAGTAGTTTTAAAGTTATACAGTAGTTATACTGTATATAGTTTGTCTTGCTAACATGTACCAGACACTTTTGATATTACGAGTATCTTTTCTTCAAGCAAGATCCCCATTGTTTCAACATATACATATTGGAACTTTTCATTATATAATGGTACCAACGATTCATAGAACATTGTTCTTTTTTTCTCTCTAGTTTGTCCAATATACAGTAGTGATTACTGTACGCAATGCCTTAAATGCACTTTACTGCACTAATTTTTTCTTTTCAGAGCTGCTGCAGACCAGGAAGGGGGGGCATGTTTAAAAGTATTGTACTGTGTGTATAATGTAGCAACTTTCAGTAATTTACACAACCCATCTCTCAATGACCAAAGAACTACAGCCATTACGAAGAAGAGAAAGTCAAGAAGAGGCGACATACTGTCTTTTTTTATAAATTTTTCCATGAATATCCTGCACAAATAAAATTGTTCCTTTAAATTCATGAGCATCATTTAAATGTTGTGTGTGTGTGTGTGTGTGTGTCTGTGTGTGTGTTGGGGGGGAGAGAGAGGTGTCTACACAGTCTGTAACAAATGAATTGCTTTGGGGTAGGTGTGGATAACTGTAAACAAAGCCTCAAAGATTTTCATGAATGGCTCTCGGGGGGGGGGGGGGAGGTGTCGATAAGAAGTAGAAAGGCTTTTCACACGTACGCATGCTCGTTTGAACCAGGGCTCGGGAAGATTACACTAAGCCACAAAGACTCCAACTACAAATGAATGGTTTTGGGGGAGGTGTCGATAAGAAGTAGAAATAACAAACACAAAATAGGCGTTCCCCGGCGCTGACAAATAAAATAATGTCCAAGATACCGTAGTCCAAATGACAGTCCTTAAATGAAAGACAGAATCCGGAACACGTTGTTGGAGTGACCAGGAGATGTCTTGGACGGATGAGAATGTCCCTGTATGATGTCTCAAAGGGTGATCCTGCAACTTACAGTAAACAGAACAGACCAACAGGGACATATATCTAGAGCATATAAAATCCTACTCACAAGAGATTTATCTTGCTCAGACAGGGGATAGAATCTGTGCTTGTGCCACATCTTCACCTCGTTCTGCCACAGACCCCACGTTGTCTGACCGAATGGTTCCCCTTTTAAGATGTTAGTCAGGGCTCATAGGTGATACCGATAGCAGCAACACCCGATGATAAAAAAGGAAAAGGGCACAGCGTAGTGTAATACGTAAGTACACTTTTAATAAATGATAAAAACACAAACTACCCACACTTACAATGTGTAGGAAGTAACTGCACAACTCACGGATGCAGTCCGAAACATGTAATGAAAACAGCCGGCTAGCGTGCATGACAACTCCCGCAGCTCGGCGATGATGACGTCAGCGGCAGGCGTCTCGCTTCCGGCGTCGGGCAGCAACGGTGGGTGAATAGGCACACACAGTAATAAGCTCCTCCTCCCTACGTGTTTTGTGACTGAACGTCACTTCCTCAGGGGATGGTGGAGCTTCGTGAAGACCTTGCTTATATACATAAACAATAAGGGCACACAAAGGGGCAGAAAAGATACTGGGACTGACAGGCTGTGTAATAGACAGATACCAGCAGTATAACACCAGATCGCTGATGGGGTCAATTAAGTCTGTAAACACGTCGCTGTCAATACATAAAACATTGCGTGGAATATAAACTAAAACATATTGATGCATAAAAAATAAAATTTAAATGAAATGCATAAAACGTTAAAAAGGATGGAATTGTAATGAGAACTTATTGATCTTTTAGAAAGGCTGCTAAGTCAAACTCTATATTAAGCCCCAAGGGGGATAAGGTTTTCAACACATAGATCCAGTAAATTTCACGTCTGGACACCGTGTTTAACCTATCACTCCCGTGCCAATTGGTTTTGGGATTATCAATGCCCATGCAGATAAAGCCGTCTGGATTTTGATTGTGTTTTATTCTAAAATGATTAGAGACACTATGAGGGGGGCTATGCACTAAGCTCAATAGTTTTGCGTTCTGATTTGGCCAAAAAGCAAAAGTTTGTCATTTTTTAACGTACCTGCTCAAAATAGCTCAAAACAGCTCAAAACAGCCACAACGTACGAGTTGCTTTTTTCCCCCTGCTAGCGTTCTGAACCTCTACGTTCGCTAGCTGATAGGAAAAAAATCCGCTTGTAACATTTGCATGGAGATTTGCGATCTCCATGAAAGACAGTTACAGGCGATCGTACACTAAATAAATACATTTTAATAATAGTGTACATGAGCAGGGGGTGTCCGGAGCTGAACCGCATTGGTTTCAGGTCCGAGGATCCCCTACTTCAGGAGATATAGGCCCCGTTATGGGGTGCCGGTATCCCCTGCAGTTTAAAGCTCCCGCGTCACGTGGCCGGGACATTCACATTCTGCAGGGGATACCGGCACCCCATAAAGGGGCCTATATCTCCTGAACTAGGGGGTCCTCGGACCTGAAACCAATGCAGTTCAGCTCAGGAGACCCCCTGCACATCTACACTAGTATTAAAACATACATAACAATAAACAATAATTCATTACAGTAGCGGCTATCCGCTATGGTAATGAAGCAGCATTAATGTATTTTAAATAATAGTGTGCGGGAGCAGGGGGTCCCCTGAGCTGAACCGCATTGATTTCTGCCTCAGACCCCCTGCTTCCCGAGTTACAGGCCCTGCTATGGGGCATCGGGTGCCAGTGCTGCCGCCATCTTTATAGCGTCCAAGACGCAACGTGGGGTCTATAAAGATGGGGTTAAGGCACATTAGCATGTTTATTGGGGACAATTGCCCCCAATAAACAACACACATCCCTCCCGCTCCCTAACACATACAGTACTGTAATGGGCAAAATTACTATTATCCACATATGGATAATAATGCATTTGCCCATTTTAAATACATATAAGTTACAATAAATACAGCCAAAACATTTAACACGTACGTTTTACAGGCACCCACGATGAAGGCCGTCTTCATCCTCATCTTCATTCTGCCCATGCCCCTCCAGTGCTGCAAAACATGCACAACAATTACAATAGCCAATGTAATGTCCCCTAACCCCTTAATCACCATAGCGGATATTAACCGCTACAGTCATTAAGGGGTTAACCCACCCTCACCCACCACTCGGGAGGCCTACATACCCTCCCACTCTAACCCCCCACCCCGTGAGGGTGAGGCCTAACCACCCTCACCCACTACCCACAAGGGAGGCCTACCCACATACCCTTGGGTCCAATACACCCCCCCTCCAACACATGCAGTACAATAATGTGCAAAATAACTATTATCCAGATATGGATAATATATTATTTGCCCATTATGAAACACATAAAACATGCATAAATCAAAACATGAATTTTTAATCTTAAAATCACCACATTGCATGTTACAATAAATCCAGCATCTATTGCAAATATAAGTCAACAAATCAGCAGCTCCACAAATGTATATGAAATGTCACACAATTGCATAGAGAATTGCATGTACAGTATATGAAATGTCACACAATTGCATGTCAAACTCAAAGGCTAACACGGGCCAAATAAACAAGGTTTAAGTTTAGGTGGGCCGCAAAAAAACAAAAACTTTAATTTTCATAGAAACGTGGTTTATTTCGAAAAGTACACTATAAAAAAAAGAACAACGATAAAATTAATGTTTTCTTCCTGACACTTGGCATCTCAGACTCTCTCTCTCACTCTCTCAGACTCTCTCACTCTCTCTCAGACTCTCTCTCTCAGACTCTCACTCTCTCTCAGACTCTGTCTCACTCTCTCTCAGACTCTCTCTCAGACTCTCTCTCAGACTCTCTCTCAGACTCTCTCTCAGACTCTCTCTCTCAGACTCTCTCTCTCAGACTCTCTCTCTCTCTCTCTCAGACTCTCTCTCAGACTCTCTCTCACTCTCAGACTCTCTCTCTCTCTCAGACTCTCTCTCAGACTCTCTCTCTCTCTCTCTGACTCTCTCTCTCTGACTCTCTCTCTGACTCTCTCTCTCAGGCTCTCTCTCTCTCTCTCTCTCTCAGACTCTCTCTCTCAGACTCTCACAGACTCTCTCTCAGACTCTCTCTCTCTCAGACTCTCTCTCTCAGACTCTCTCTCTCTCAGACTCTCTCTCAGACTCTCTCTCAGACCCTCTCTCTCTCAGACTCTCTCTCTCACACTCTCTCTCTCATACTCCCTCAGACTCTCTCTCTCTCAGACTCTCTCTCTCTGACTCTCTCTCTCTCTCTGACTGTCTCTCTCTGACTCTCCCTCTCTCTCTGACTCTCTCTGACTCTCTCTCTCTGACTCTCTCTCTGACTCTCTCTCTGACTCTCTCTCTCCGACTCTCTCTCTCTCTCTGACTCTCTCTCTCTCTCTGACTCTCTCTCTCTGACTCTCTCTCTCTGACTCTCTCTCTCAGACTCTCTCTCTCAGACTCTCTCAGATTCTCTCTCTCTCAGACTCTCTCTCTCTCTCTCTCTCTCTCAGACTCTCTCTCTCAGACTCTCTCTCTCAGACTCTCTCAGACTCTCTCTCTCTCTCAGACTCTCTCTCTCAGACTTTCTCTCTCTCTCTCTCAGACTCTCTCTCTCTCAGACTCTCTCTCTCAGACACGCACTCTCAGACTCGCTCTCACTCTCTCAGACTCTCTCTCTCACTCTCTCAGACTCTCTCAGGTTCTCTCTCTCAGACTCTCTCTCTCTCTGACTCTCTCTCTCAAACTCTCTCTCTCTCTCTCAGACTCTCAGACTCTCTCTCTCAGACTCTCTCTCTCTCAGACTCTCTCACTCTCAGACTCTCTCACTCTCAGACTCTCTCTCCCTCAGACTCTCTCTCTCACTCTCAGACTCTCTCTCTCTCTCTCTCAGACTCTTTCTCTCAGACTCTCTCTCTCACACTCTCTCTCTCTCAGACTCTCTCTCAGATGCTCTCTCTCTGACTCTCTCACTCTCAGACTCTCTCTCTCAGACTCTCTCTCTCAGACTCTCTCTCGGACTATATCAGACTCTCTCTCTCTCAGACTCTCTCTCTCTCTCTCATACTCTCTCTCTCAGACTCTCTCTCTCAGACTCTCTCTCTCTCTCAGACTCTCTCTCTCAGACTCTCTCTCTCAGACTCTCCAAGACTCTCTCTCTCTCTCAGACTCTCTCTCTCTCTCAGACTCTCCAAGACTCTCTCTCAGACTCTCTCTCTCTCAGACTTTCTCTCTCAGACTCTCTCAGACTCTCTCTCTCTCAGACTCTCTCTCTCTCAGACTCTCTCTCTCAGACTCTCTCAGACTCTCTCTCTCTCAGACTTCCTCTCTCTCAGACTTCCTCTCTCAGACTCTCTCTTTCTCTCTCTCACACAGACTCTCTCTCCGTCACACCCTCTCAGTCACACTCTCTCAGAAACACTCTCTCAGACACACTCTCTCTCAAACACACTCTCAGACACACTCTCTCTCTCAGATACACTCTCTCTCTCTCAGACACAATCTCTCTCAGACACACTCTCTCTCAGACACACTCTCTCAGACACTCTTTCTCTGACACTCTCTCTCTCTGACACACACTCTCTCTCTGACACTTTCTCTCTCTCTCTCTCTCTCTCTCTCTCTCTCTCTCTCTCTCTCTCAGACACACTCTCTCTCTGACACTCTCTCTCTCAGACACACTTTCTCTCAGACACTCTCTCTCTGACTCTCTCTCTCTCACACACACTCTCTCTCAGACACACACTTTCTCTCTCAGACACACACTCTCTCTCTCTCAGATACTCTCTCTCTCTCAGACACACTCTCTCTGACACACTCTCTCTCTCTCAGACACACTCTCTCTCTCTCTCTCTCTCTCTCTCAAACACACTATCTCTCTCTTTCTGATACACTCTCTCAGACACACTCTCTCTCAGACACACTCTCTCTCTCAGACACACTCTCTCTCTCAGACACAGACTCTCTCTCTCTCAGACACACTCTCTCTCTCTCTCTCTCTCAGACACCCTCTCTCTCTGTCAGACACTCTTTCTCTCAAACACTCTCTCTCTCAGACACACTCTCTCTCTGACACACACTCTCTCTCTCTCTGACACACTCTGTCTCTCAGACAGACACTCTCTCTCTCAGACACTCTCTCTCTCACACTCTCTCTCAGACAGACACTCTCTCTCAGACAGAAACACTCTCTTTCAGACAGACACTCTCTCAGACAGACACTCTCTCAGACACTCTCTCTCAGACACTCTCTCTCAGACACTCTCTCAGACACTCTCTCAGACACGCTCTCTCAGACACTCTCTCTCACACAGACACTCTCTCTCTCAGACAGACACTCTCTCTCAGACAGACACTCTCTCTCTCAGACACACTCTCTCTCTCAGACACACTCTCTCTCTCAGACACACTCTCTCTCTCAGACACACTCTCTCTCTCAGACAGACACACTCTCTCTCTCAGACAGACACTCTCTCTCAGACAGACACTCTCTCAGACTCTCTCTCAGACAGACACTCTCTCAGACAGACACTCTCTCAGACAGACTCTCTCTCAGGCAGACACTCTCTCAGACACCCTGTCTCTCTCTCAGACACCCTCTCTCTCTCAGACACCCTCTCCCTCTCAGACACCCTCTCTCTCTCTGACACACTCTCTCTCTCTCTCTCTCTCAGACACCCTCTCTCTCAGACACCCTCTCTCTCTCAGCCACCCTCTCTCTCTCAGACACCTCTCTCTCAGACACCCTCTCTCTCTCAGACACCCTCTCTCTCTCAGACACCCTCTCTCTCAGACACTCTCTCTCTCAGACACCCTCTCTCTCTCAGACACCCTCTCTCTCTCAGACACCCTCTCTCTCTCTCAGACACCCTCTCTCTCTCTCTCAGACACCCTCTCTCTCTCAGACACCCTCTCTCTCTCAGACACCCTCTCTCTCTCAGACACCTCTCTCTCAGACACCCTCTCTCTCTCAGACACCCTCTCTCTCCCAGACACCCTCTCTCTCCCAGACACTCTCTCTCTCAGACACTCTCTCTCTCTCAGACACTCTCTCTCTCTCAGACAGACACTCTCTCTCTCTGACAGACACTCTCTCTCTGACATACACACACAAAGATACACAGATACACACACACACACAGGTGCAGATACACCCACACAGAGATGCAGATACACACACACACACACACACACACACACACACACACACACAGATACACAGATACACACACACACACAGATACACACACACACAGATACACACACAGATACACACACACACAGATACACACACACACAGATACACACACACACACACACACACACAGATACACACACACAGAGATACACACACAGATACACACACACAAAGACACAGACACACACACACAGATACACACACACAGAGACACGAGAGCAGCAGTGGAGAGCAGAGGCAGCGACAGATGTGAGTGACTGGGGGGGTGGGGGGAAGGGAGGAAAGGCATGCGATCTGTGCAGGACAGGCAAATTTACAACTATCTCCCTCCCCCCCTCCCCTACCTTCTCCTATCACCCGGGGCAGAAGGGGACGGGACAACGCGCAGACAGAGGAGCCGGAAGGCAGACACACACACTCACCGTGTGCTCTGCACAAAGCGGAAGCCCCACCCCGCCGCTTCCTCTCTGCCTGCAGCCAATCCCCTGCGGCCCGGCCGGCATGAAGGAGGGATAAGTGGAGTGATGATCGGAGGAATAATCGGAGGGATAATCGCGGCGCCCCTCTAGCCAAACCACGGCCCACAAGGGCGCCGGGGCGCACAGATTGGGGACCACTGGGCTGCAAATATGTTCGTTGTGGGCCGCATGCGGCACGCGGGCCACGAGTTTGACATGCTTGCTGTAGAGACTACTGGAACAGTAGGTCCCAAATGCAGGGGGACAGGGGCTAGTTCTGCTGCGATCCTTGCTGACTGGCTCCTGGTGATCGCTGCAACAGGCGCCAGCTCAGTGGTAAAAACACAGGTAACATGTCCTAGGTCGTTACCCAGCAAGACCTCGGCATCTAACCCAGGCAAAACCCCCACCTCCCTCATGTCACGTCCGGCACCCCAGTCCAAAAAGACCCGGGCAACCTGGAGTGACCGCGGTCCTCCGTCTTGCATGGTCACTTGCATCCCGGTGCCCGGGAGCAAATCCTCTGGCCGCACCATATAAGGGCGAACCAGAGTCACAGTGGCACCGGAGTCTAGCAAGCTGTCCGCCTGCCGGACTCCAATGGTCACCTTCCGCAGATGCTTCTGCCGGACATCGTTGGGCTGCATCCCGACTGGAGAACCTGATGTCACCCGCTCTCCGATGCTGGTCCCGAGGTGGCATGTGCTGTCTCTCCGCTGGGCATCCCTCTGTGGGCTGGTTCCATGGCTGTACTTGGCTCCTCTGTGTGTGCCAGCCACACACGGGCGACCAGCCTCGCAGCTGGTGAGCGTTGCCTCTGATGGGGTCCCTTGGACTGGTCCCGGTCCGGACAATCTGGCCTGAGATGTCCAACTTTATTGCAGGAATAACACCGGCTCTCATGCTTGAACTCTGCAGTCTTGGGTGTGCTGTTTGGTGCCGCAGGCTGGTGTGTCCACGGAAAGGTAGTCTTAGTGCCCTGGGCCGCATGACCCACTCCTTTGGGTGCTACAGGGTCTTTCATTGCAACTCGGCTGGCCACATACTCATCTGCCATTTTTGCTGCATCCTCATAGGTCTGAGGTTTATGGTCATAGACACATCCCCTCACATCTGTGGGAAGCTGCTGCAGCAGCTGTTCTTGAAAGAATAAGTCCAGCAGGGTATGGAATTTTGTAACCCCATTTCCCTCCACCCACTGAGTCCCATGCAAAGCCATCCTACCAGCATAGGTGCTGTATGACTCTACGGGGAGTACTACCCCCATCCGGAACTTGCCCCTGTAAGATTCTGGGGTCAGGGCATACTGGGTTAGCAGCTTGCTTTTCACATGACCGTAGTAATCGGCATCCACGTGTGGAATACCCATCACAGTCCGTTTGGCTTTGCCAGATAACAGTGGTCGCAGTCTGACCACCCAGTCCCTCCTTGGAATTCAGAAACGGGAACACTGCGTATCGAATTCATTCAGGAACGCACCGAGGTCATCTGTGCCATCCACGAACTTGCTAAAGCTGTGATGATCCGCCCGGGAAAGACCTTGTTCCCCGTTTTCAATGTAGGAGTTGTGGGTTCTTCCAAGCACTGCTGTCAGGAGCTGTACCCGCTCCGCAGTGCTAAAACCCATTCCCCATGTTGCCAGAAGTGCAGTGAGCCCAGGGACGGCACACTCGGCAGCTGCCACTGCTACCTCGTCCGCAACCCCTAGCGCCAAGCCACTCACGACCGGGGGGTCACTAGCACTCTCCTCATGTTCTGGAAAGCCCCTTAGCTGGAGGGACCTCATGCACTCTGGGTTGCATAGCATCTGTGTGACAGAGTGAAGTCAACTCCTATCAGTTACGCCTAGGAGACATATGTCTGAGTGCTTCATCCAGCACTCATAAGGGTTAACTCAGGTGGAAGTTAGGTAGTCAGGATGTAATCTGACACCTGAGAGCCAGCAAGGTAGAAAAGGATGTTGTTACTAGCAGTAGCTGGCTCTCTCAGACCAGAGCACATGGATATATGTGCTGCTAGACAGACGGATACAGCACACTACTTATTGCAGCCAAAGTAAGATTTGTTTCATGACTGCTTAAAAGACTCTGAAGGTTTGGTTATGGTTTAGCCAGCCAGCCTGCTAGATAGGTCTGCTGTGTTAGTTAGTTTTTCTCCCAACATGGAGCAGGATTTATTTGTTTAAAGGGACAGTGTACCCGCATGTTATGTTGTAATGGAGAAATAAAGCCATTGAACGTTTTTCATTATCCTGAAACTACACGTGTGGACTGTTCCCTGACCTCGGCTACAGACCGTCCTGCCACAAGTGGTGTCAGAAGTGGGAAGTCGGACGGCCCGTGTATCTGAAGGGCCACACGGGAAAAAAATGGAGACAATTTTTTCTCAGTTCCTTGAGCAACAGCTCCAGCTAGCAGAGAAGCAAGCTGAGCGACAAGCCCAGCAAGATGAGCAACAGGCCTGGCGAGAGGAAAAGCTACTCCAATTGCTGGCCGAAGGCCCAGCCCCAGCCCCAGGCAGACCAGGGATTCCAAATAACCCACCGGTGATGCTGCCTAAAATGAAGCCAACCGAAGACCCAGAGGCATTTCTCCTCACTTTTGAAAGGGTAGCCAAGGCCCACGGCAGGACAGTTG
Organism: Ascaphus truei; assembly: GCF_040206685.1. Classification (NCBI taxonomy): domain Eukaryota; kingdom Metazoa; phylum Chordata; class Amphibia; order Anura; family Ascaphidae; genus Ascaphus; species Ascaphus truei. Next base: position 489,796,725 of record NC_134484.1, read on the forward strand.
ATCGCTGGGTAACGACTCTGGCTCCACTCCTCATAGGGGAAGCTCAAGCAGCCTACCAGGCTCTTCCAGCGGACGAGGCCATGGACTATCAGAAACTAAAGGCTGCTATTCTGGATCATCTAGGCCTCACGCCAGAGACCTACCGACAGCAGTTCCGGACAGTCAAATATACAAACAGAGACAGACCCCGGGTCGTAGCCCACCACTTAGTAGACTTATGTACCAGGTGGATACAACCGGAGAAGCATACCAAGGCAGAAATCCTTGAACAGTTTGTGCTCGAACAGTTCATACAGATACTGCCCCCTCCTCCCGCTCCTGGGTAAAAAGACACGCTGCATTTTCCCTGGAGTCAGCAGTCCGCTTGGTGGAAAACTTCCTGGGCAACGACACCCAACAGGATAGCTGGGAACGGCCGGTGCAAACAGCAGTTGCTTCCGGTGATGCTAGAGGCAGGAGAGCAGACAATCGAGGGGTCTACAACCCGCCAGCTCGGGAGATCCAGTCAACCCGATCGGAAGACCCTTTCCCATCTCGGAGGGTTCCTGGTACAAACTCCTGCAGAGACGCCCGTCCCGGGTCAGAGGCCACTGGATCACTCAAGGGAGGCCGCCACCCACAGTATTCCCCGAGAACCTGGACTCCTGTCACCCACCCGGTGGAGAGGATAACCCCACCAACCAGAAGGGAGGATCCCATCCAACAGCGGAGAGGTCCAAACACCGAGCCCTGTCGAGAGCTTCCGCTGACGACCGAGGTTGCGGACTCAGGAGATGATGAGATGAACTGTTCATATGGCAGAACCACTGCCACAGCTTGTCTCCGAGGGGACCACAATCCGTGGTTAGTCCCAGCATCTCTGGAGGGGACAAAAGTAAACGCCATGCTGGACTCAGGCTCTGGAAAAACCCTGATCCTAGAGGGCCTAATTCCAAGCAATAGACTATCTTATGACTCTCCTTGGAATATCGAGTGTATCCATGGGGATACAAAGAGATACCAGACGGCGAACATTCTACTGCGTATCCAGGATCAAGAGGCTAGCCTACTAGTGGAAGTTGCTCCCTGGCTACCTGCTCCTGTTCTACTTGGCCGAGACTGGCCCTACCTCGAAACATTGTTGGCTCCTACTCCTACGGAGCCTACTTCTCTGGTACCGGAGAAGCCCGGAGACTTGTTCCCTTTTTCCCCAGAGATTTTTCCCCGTAGACACCATGTCCCAAAGACACGTAAACAGAGATGTGCGGAAAAAGAGGACTGGTTAAAAAAGGCTGGGACTCTTGGTAACATTAGTCAGCCCAAAGGACTGCAGGTCATGGCCGGGGATGACCAGGGTCGGGAACAGATAGATACGGGAATGTTGCCAGACCTGGATCTTCCTAACTTCCATCAGAGGCAGAGGGAGGACCCAGCTCTGGCTAGACAATATGAGAAGGTGGTACAGGTCAACAACAAGATAATGGATGAACAAGGTGTAAAAGTGTTCCCACATTTTGAACTGTTGAATGACATCCTATATCGTGTGAATAAGGTTACACAAACAGGGGAGGTCATTCGACAGATGCTAGTCCCTAAAGGGTTAATTAAAACAGTGTTCACCCTAGCCCATACTCTCCCATGGGGTGGTCATTTGGGCAGAGATAAGACCACGGACTGCATCTCGTCCCGGTTTTACTGGCCAGGCATACATGGTGACATCATGAAACTATGTGAGACATGTCCTGAATGCCGAGAAAATAAAATAACTGCGCCAACCGTATAAAATGGATTCAAGGTTCAGTCCCTCATGGAGTATAGTCCTGCTGCCAGAGTATCTTTAAGAGGTGATTCACCAACTCCTTAGTTGTCACAGAAAGGTAGAGAAGGGGGGGGGATCCTCTGGCGCGATGTCTTACTCAGATTTCCAGGACACATGCAATGCAAACAGACAAAGGGACCACAATCAGGAAAGGTTAAATCACAGTAGTATGCTGGAGATAAGATGTTAAAGAAGCACACTTACATAAAAACATCAAAGTCCACCTTGAGTGTAGTGTGTGTTTCTTAGCACAACCTCAGGAGAAGGGGGAAGACAAGGAAAACATAGTATAATACTGTTTTATTGAACAAAATTGGTTAAAAAAGAGATTGCCAACTCACAAGCGGCCATTAAAAAATGGCATAGAATGGTGAAGTTTTCAGTCTCTGCCGGACTTCCTCCCAGATGGTTAGGTGTCCGCGTAGAGTCTGTCCCAATGGGTTAGATGGAAATGCAGCGGTGTGGGTGAAGATCGGGTGGTTCGCCCAGACTTGTGCACAGCCTGGTCTCCCTCCCGTTCGTCAGGCTCCCTGCTGCTGCTTCTGCCGTCCGCGCATGCGCATGCGCTCCGGTGGAGGTGTTTGCCAAATTGTGATTTCACTCTGTTCCTCAGTATGGTGGCTTGCGAGGACCAAAAGCCGTCAGACGCGTTTCGCTAAATGCTTCCTCAGTGACGTAGATACATGCAGGGTAGCAGCACTTCTTATATTTTTCAGTTCATTAGTTGTCCGCTGTTTCTCACTCTATCTATTTGCATAGGTAATTACATTGTTTAGATCGCTCTATTACATATCTATAAATACATAAAATGAATATTAAAACAATAATTTATATAATTAATTAAATGAATGTTAAAACTTTAATAACTTCCTAGACTTACTGTGCCATGGGATTTATATATAAATGAATTATCAGGATCCTATAATTAAATATTAAATGAATGATGTCAGTTCCAACTCTAGATTTAACCCTTTGGGTGTAAGTGTTTGGAGGGAGAAGATCCAAAAGGATTCCCTTTGTGATATTTTTTGAATGAAATCTCCTCCTCTCCAATCTGCTCTCACCTGTTCAATTCCAAGGAACTTTAAATAGGCAGGGTTTTTGTTATGTTTAATCCTATAATGGTTTGACACACTATGGGTTTGTAAACCATTTTTGATGTTCCTGATGTGTTCTCCAATTCGTGTTTTTAATTTCCTTATTGTTCTTCCTACGTATTGGAGATTGCATCCACATTGCAACACATATACTATGCCTTTGCTATTACAGGTAATGTGCGATTTTATTGGATATTCAATTAATGAAACATTGCTTTTAAAAGTTATGTGTTTTCTATTTAATTGTGTATTATTCTTGCATGCTATACAATTCAAGCATTTTGAGAACCCTTTAGACAGTTTGTCAAACCAACATTGGTTCTGTTTTGGATGGAGACAGCTTGAAACTAATTTTTGTTTTAGGTTTGGGGCTTTTGAAAAGATCACATCTGGTTTTTCACCTATGATCTCGGCTAACCATTGATCCTGTTTTAAAATATGCCAATGTTTCTTTAAAATACCCCTAATTTTGTTGGACTGTGTACTAAAAGCTGTAATAAAAGGAATAAAACCAAGGCAGCCAGACTTTTTGGAATTTGTCACCGGAGTCATTGACTAAGCTCGTTAATTTAATTTTTCCATTTGGCATATGAACCAAATTCTGTTCCTGATCTTCGCTATTGATGGAATTGCGTTCTGGTTCCATAATGCTGCGGTCTCGCACCTCATAGCCGTTGCAAAGTGTGCTATTAATTTGTTCCCCGAGCGTGAAACCTCCTCTGTGGGTTTGCTTAGTAGGAACAGCCACGGGTCAAGCTTAGTTTGGAGGCCCAAAAAGATCCTCTGTAGCCAATCTCTGATCTGAATCCAAACCGGTACTATTTTCGGGCAGGACCACAGCATATGTACCAAGTCCCCCCGTTCCCCGCACTGCCTAGGGCAGAGCGGGGAAGAGCCCGGGACGAATTTAGCCAATCTAACTATTGTTAGATGCGGCTCCCTGCCTGCACGATATATACAGGCTTTCAGAGTGCTCCGACGGACACTGTGAGCTTCGTTACAATTCGACACAGGCAACTTTTGCTCTATGTGGCTTAACTGTACAGTCTAAGTTCCCCGTTCACTGCTGTTACTCAGGGATCCCCTGACAGCAGCTATATGGTGATACTTTACTCCCTATATAAAGTCTGTTCCACTCAGCCCACCTACATGTGTATTGGTGTGTCACGATCCCCCTGAGCAGTACTATCATAAGGGGTATAACTACATGACCCAGTTCATATATACCTCCACATTGGGTATCTGTCAACATTAACCCTCAGGTTACAGGGGTTAAGTGACACAATGTAATACACACTGTATTATCCTCATCACAGTAGGAGTGAGCTAAGAGCATTACTTAGGCTGCCAACAATTGGGTGTTTTTAGACTTATGAACCAATAAAACTATTCTATTATTGTGTGTACTTACCACGCGGTCTAGTGACTTTCTGATATATAAGTACATTCTGTGTCGCTATGCACACTGTGCAAATAGCTCTTTCATTAATGTCAAAGGTTATTAGAGGTCATATCCTCCCTACTACCGCACACAGAAGGAGGTTACCTTAGGTCAACCCGACTCAATATCCTACTGACTTCAGAATCAATTTACTTAGACTCAGTGTATATCGGAACTGTCTAGATTTCATTTAATCACAGTTTATCCACTACGATTATACATCACGTTCGGTTCATATACTTTGCCACTAGTTTATTGCACCCCAACACCTACCCTAGAGCTACCCTGTAAGAATTGACTCACATCAGATCCTTACAAGGAATGGTGTTTAGTGTGTAACCTGAATATTAAGGTACACACAGTTATCATAGACCCTGAACCTATACGGTTCAAGTATCGAAGGTCAGAATACCTTCAGGTCGTCTGTTCTTAATACCCATTATTTTAATTCATTGGTACTTTAATAAAGTTATGTTTTAAATCATTCACTCATCACACAGAGCGTGAACCTGAGTGCTACATTTGGGTTCTATCTCTACCCTACTTCCCTCCATATATTTTGTACACCATTTTATGCATTTAATGACCCAAACACTTATTACTTGAGTATAGCACAATAACATGTACTGTACTGAAGTGCACAAAATAATGCTATCCCTAAGAAACAAATGACAAACCAGGGTCACGACAAATATTTTGGCAGTAAAGTGAATCAGTCTCTTAAACATAATACACAAAGAGATACACAAATGTTTGTGAAAGAGGCATTGCAAGTTTACATCAAAGCAAATGACTATTTGACGAAATGGTACGATTTCGAAAATAGTCCATTTCAGGTGTTTACGCTTTTAAATTTAAAGGAAGAAAATTTCTCTTTTGACGATGTTCTTAAAATAGTACATTGTGCTAAAATTACATTGAATGAAGACATATTATTTGATGAGGTGCACACATTAAAAAATCTATTACCCAAAATAAAAACCAGTGCATCTACTTGTCCTGTAGATCAAAAATGGGTACAAATATTTGCTAGTGCTGAAAATTTTACAGAATTACCCAAAGTTGTTGCTACAATTTTAGCTATGCCGGTAAGCAATGCTTTTGTGGAAAGCATCTTTTCCCTAATGGGCAATATTTGGACAGATGAAAGGAACAGAATGTCAGTAAATTTAGTGAAAGCAGAGATTTGTACAAAAGTTAATTATAACATGACCTGTCAAGAGTTTCTTACATTTGTCGGCGATCCAGAACATGATTTACTGAAAAGTGTGATGGGGAATTCAAAATATAGTTTCAAATTTAAAGGCAATTTTAAAAGTACATAGGATTGGGGTAAGCAACCTTGCTCAAACAAATTTCAGTTTTGTCTGAAGTGTTCTTAATTTTTGTTAACTTTACTGATAAATGTATATGATCGTCATATCTGATTTTATTGATATAAAATATTCGTGCGTACAGAAGTTTCTGATTCTTTTTATTTTTGTTTGTTTTTGTTATATTATGATCTGATTTGTGATCCCTCTGTAAGCAATATACAACATTTGATGTCTGGAGGTCTCCAGAGGATGCCAGGAGGTCGCCCCAATGCCGGAAGACGCTGCTCAAGGTAAGTGCCCCCCCCCCAAAAAATTTCTCCGGGTTGTCCATCGGTTGGAGGTGGCAACCCTGTTTACAACGTTTCGCAATCCAACGCCATTTTGAGTAACGCATTGTCGGATAACCGAGGACTGCCTGTATATATATTTGTGTGGTGTATGTGTGGTGTATATATATATGTAGCCATGCATGTAAAATGGTCTGCAGTTGTCTCTCTGTATGGATGGGAGTGGCTACATGCTCTGAGTCCACAGTTAGTGACATCAGAGATGTGCCTGTTTCCTGAGATATATAAGGCACAGCACTGCCCAAAGTTAGTGTGTTGGAGGGAGAGCGGTGGAGAGAGTTACAAGAATAAGTCTGTGTTGAGACTTGGGACATGAAGGGCCCACTAGTGCAGTAACTAGTGGCCCGTTTCTACATCAAGCCTGACAAGGCCACACTGTGTCCAGGGACCTATCACAGGGGTGATCTCCCTATGGGGAGAGGGGATCCCACTGCATTGGGAGGGCGTACCTTTTCAAGGGACAGTACGGCGAGATGGGCGACTGAGCTACACGCTGCAAGGGGCAGTCTGTCCATACCAACATCAATAAAGATGCCCTGTTCAAAGACAACCCCACTGTGTGAGTGTGAAGTTACTCTCCAGTGGAACTCACCATCAAGAAGGAGTTCCTCATCAGACCCATCTCCCTGCGGACGCAGAGATCCTGATGAGGTGGAGGCGCTGCACGTGATATAGGTAGGACTCACACACTACCTCAGCTGCCTGTCTGGATTGACAATCCCCGAACACAATCATGCGGGAGACTCAGGAGTCCTGTTGCCAACAGGTGCACCACGAGACACGACCATGTAATGGGGGCTGGATAGACCACAGGGGCCAATATGAGATTGGGTGGGTCACACCAGAGGGAATACCCGTTACATTTGGAGGCGCTGATGAGATACCTGTCAACAGGACAGGCTTTTGCTAGGCACACTGGGAAACAGGGAGAGTGTCTGCTGCCACTTTGTGCTGCATGGGACGGAGCCGGGGGTAGTCAGGGGAGCTGCTGGAGCTGCAGACTGCACGGACGACCTGGGATCCTGCAAGGAGTTAGTGGGGCTGGAGCCGGGCTATAGCTGTCCTAGTCACCTTGAGGTAGTGCTAGGGTAGGACGCCTAAAGGATAAACTGGTAACGTAGATCAGGAATCCTGGAGAGGGTCTGCGCTAGACTGACCAACAGTAGGTAGACGCCAAAGTACTTCATGGAAGAGCCAGAGTACTCTAGCCCATTCCAGACCGCTTACCGAGGGGAGCACAGACTGGAGGAAGGAGATACAGCAGACACAGGAAGAGTGAGCCTAGCCTGAGGTAGTGCAAACATGAGTCAGATCTACATTAGGTACACAAGGTGGTGCACAAGGCATTTTTATTGTATCGGTGTGGCAGCTGCCCCAAAGAGAGGAGCTCCAAGTACAATAAAACAATACACAGTAACCCGATGGCGACCGCAAGAATGGAGGATCCGCGCGGTGCGGAAGGTCCAAGATGGCGGACGGAGGCCGAGGGAGAGAGAGCACATGGCATGTGTGCGGGTGAAGTGCAAGCTACAGAAGAGACTTTTGTGAGCCTGCTGTGGAGTGGTGCGAAAGCTGTGGCTGCACCGTGTTGGTCCTGCCTAGGACCTTGGGGTACTGACTCTGAGGACAGTGAGGAGGACGTTGTTGTGAGATATGAGGAACATGATGGAATTGCTTGTCATTCGACGTACAAACAGTCAAAAGCTACCTCAACCGTTAACAAGATTGACATTGCAAACCAAGATGGCGGCTCCCGCTTCCCTGGGAGACCGCGTGGGCCAGTTGCAGAAAATTTTGCAAATTCTCAACTTGCAGAGTGTTGGCCAGGAGTGGCGCCAACAGGAAAACCCCACCCGGATGGGGAGTATGGCGCGAAAGCTGGAGCCGCGCCCTCATGGACTATGACCAACTCAGCCCCGGTGCTGGGTCACCTGACAGATTTAAGGGGCCTCCCCCTAATCTCAACCAGGGGGAGTGATTTCCAGTTTTGGCAGATGCGGATGGAGTTAGCTGGAGGAGGGGTGGCCAGACCAGCCCCTGCACTTCAGTTGCAAGGAGCCAGCGAGCAGAACAGACCACTATTGAGAGTGCCTCCTATAGTGACTATGACCTGCAAATCTGAAGAGGGATCTCTGATATCAACCCATCCCTACTCGGCTCCAGGAGGCTTCCTGGTACTTCGAGTGGCTGGTACCAAGACAGTGGCGTGCCTATGCCTACAGTGTTGCCTGCCGGGGGGTGCTGTGAGCACTACAGCGCGATGCGCGCAATGTGGCCTGCAATATCTGTGGCCAATGCCGACATTCGTGCCGGTCCAGGCAGTACAAGCTGCGGGAGATGTAGCCATGATATCGACGGAACTCCCCGGTGCTCTCTGGAGGGAGTCTACTGATCCCGGAGAAAGGGGATCGGACACGGCTATCAAAGCTGAGCTAGACGATAGGAACAGTCACCGACGCGGTGATAAAAGGGAGGCTCACCGTCGCTCACCGAGCGGAGTGTCCCTTCCTAAAGCAAAGTTGGATTCCTCAGATGAGGAACCTGCAAGTCCTACCGCGGTGACGACCCGATCGCCGGTGAGCCACAGCGGCAGTACTATCAAGAAAATGCCACTCACCTGTGTCGTCGATGAGCGGAGTAGGATATCACCCGTGCAGCGGCAGCCCGAGAGGCGAAGTCCCACAGCCGTGGTGACCAGCGGTTCCGATGGCGGCAGATCCACCCCGACACCACGGAGCAGTAAGCAAAGTCCATGCTTTTACCAGGCTCCGAGGGTGGCGACGGCGGAAGGGGGACGATGCCAGGCCCAAGCGGTGCCACAGCGGAAAAAGGCGTTGCCGGATGTCGTAGTGGAGGAAGAGGTCTCTCTTGGGGACCCAACCCAAGATGGCGGTGAGTCACGTACGTTCCAGGATGTCGTTTCCGGCGGCGAGGGCGGAGCCGACTGGGAGATGGCTGCGCCTCCTCGCTTGAGCAGTGTCAGCCGATCACCTAAGTCGAAGAGGAGCGGGCGATCGATGCGGAAGCTGAAGAGCAGTGAGACCGGAGAAGCGGAGAGCCCATGCGGTGGCACCGGACCAGGTAGCGGTGAAGAGCGGGTCGTAGCCCCGCGAATACCGACTGTCTGGCCCTATGCCAATCCCCGGCCGCAGCTAAACCGAAGGCCCTAGTTAAAGCCCCGGCCCCAACCACCTTTTCCTTTTGTTCCTAATCGAGCTTAGGGATGTCAGGGGGTTCCCGGGTCACTTCTGATGAATGGACTGGGGGAAGCTTGGACTGTGTTACATCTGATGATGGTTCGGTGGGTGGGATGTATTCTCGACAAGTGTCTGTGTCGAGTGACTGTCTAAGTGTTGTAAGTGTCACACTAGAGAGCAGGCCCAAGAGGGTGGAATCTCAGTCCCGGTCAGCCAGGACATCCAGAGTATCCTCCTTGGGGGAGCTAGAAGAGGGGGAGTCCGTGGAGTCAGCTCCAGAGGAGGTTAAGGAGACCCGGTGGTGGGCACCCCTGTTTGAAGGATATGAGGCATGACTGGATAGAACCATGTTCATCTTAAAGCGAGATGGGGTGGTAGACTATTGGTGGGCCAAGGGAGAGTTCACGGAGGAGGCTCATTTGAAAGCAATGCAGGACCGGTGGTACGATATCAGTGGAGGCCTAATAGAACCATTGGGTCCCAGCAGATTGGAAGATCCGGTAGAACCGGGCGAACCCCTGACATGGGGAGAGCAGGGAATACCAAGTTGATAAGGGCCAGCCGAGCTGAAAGGGCCATTGTAGCAAAGTACAAAAGCTCACATGGATTAGAGAACCCCTATGTCCCAGAACCCCTCATGCAGGAGATAGAGGATCAGAGGGATGGGTGGCTACGAGAAACAATAGAAATGTACATGGTGAATAAAGGGGGCGCAGTTACTGGGTGCAGAGCGGAAGAGAGAATCTCTCAGCTAATGAGAGTGTGGAGCATCGGGCGCAGTATATACATGCACAAGGCTGTATATAGATCAGAGAGTGGCTTGCCCCGGGAATACAGTATCACTGTAACCGATATGGCAGGTAGGGAGGTGAAGAAACCAGATCCTCGCCACTATTATTAGGCAGACAGTATAGCGAGGTCTGTTTCTGAGATAAATCTCTCCTGCTGGTCAGTGAGCGCTACAATGTTAATTATGAAAACAGTAATGTTGTTTTGATTAATTATGTGTTCCATTTTACTGTGCTTCCTGGACAAAAGGTACACCAAATTTAGGTCCCAGCTTGGTCAGTGGGGATTCACCAGGGGGAGATTGTAGCCATGCATGTAAAATGGTCTGCAGTTGTCTCTCCTGCTGGCAGTAAGCCTGGTAAGTTACAGGGATGCCTGCAGTAATCATGGAGGTTTGCCCTCACACCCTGGTGAGATGCCCTATGTATGGATGGGAGTGGCTACATGCTCTGAGTCCACAGTTAGTGACATCAGAGATGTGCCTGTTTCCTGAGGTATATAAGGCACAGCACTGCCCAAAGTTAGTGTGTTGGAGGGAGAGCGGTGGAGAGAGTTACAAGAATAAGTCTGTGTTGAGACTTGGGACATGAAGGGCCCACTAGTGCAGTAACTAGTGGCCCGTTTCTACATCAAGCCTGACAAGGCCACACTGTGTCCAGGGACCTGGCACAGGGATGATCTCCCTACGGGGAGAGGGGATCCCACTCCATTGGGAGGGCGTACCTTTTCAAGGGACAGTACGGCGAGATGTGCGGCTGAGCTACACGCTGTAAGGGGCAGTCTGTCCATACCAACATCAATAAAGATGCCCTGTTCAAAGACAACCCCACTGTGTGAGTGTGAAGTTACTCTCCAGTGGAACTCACCACCAAGAAGGAGTTCCTCATCAGACCCATCTCCCTGCGGACACAGAGATCCTGATGAGGTGGAGGCGCTGCACGTGATATAGGTAGGACTCACACACTACCTCAGCTGCCTGTCTGGATTGACAATCTCCGAACACCATCATGCGGGAGACTCAGGAGTCCTGTTGCCAACAGGTGCACCACCAGACACGACCATGTAATGGGGGCTGGATAGACCAGAGGGGCCAATATGAGATTGGGTGGGTCACACCAGAGGGAATACCCGTTACATATATATATAGGTGTGTGGTGTATGTGTGGTATATATATATGTGTGGTGTATGTGTGGTGTGTGTGTATATATATATATATACTAGCTGAGAGACCCGGCGTTGCCCGGGAGTACAATTTCCCGCTCCCCTCTCTCTCTCCACTCCCCCTGTCTGTTTCTCCGCTCCCCCCTCTCTGCTTGTGTTCCCCCCCCCCTGCGCAGCTCCGTCCCCCCCCCTCTATAGTGTTCTACACACACACACACACAGGGTCCCCCATACACACACTGTCGTCCTTCCCACCACACACATACACACACACACTGTGGTCCCCCCCCACATACACACTGCCCCCCCACACACATTGTCGTTCCCCCCCACACACACATTGACCCCCCACCCCACACACTGTCCGCCCCCTCCCCCCCCACACACACTGTCCGTATCCCCCCCCACACACTGTCCGTGTCCCCCCACACACACACTGTCCGCCCCCCCCACACACTGTCCGTCCCCCCCACCCCCTACACACACTGTCCGTCTCCCCACACACACACACACACACTGTGTCCCCCCCGTTCCACCCCACACACACACTGTGTCCCCCCCCACACACACTGTATCCCTCCTCCCCCCCACACACACGGTGTCCCCCCCTCCCACCACACACACACTGTGTCCCCCCCTCACCCACACACACTGTGTCCTCCCTCACCTCACACACACACTGTGTCCCCCCTCCCCCACCCCACACACTGTGTGTCCCCCTTCCCCCACACACACTGTGTCCCCCCTCCCTACACACACACACACTGTGTCCCCTCCTCCTCCCACACACTGTGTCCCCCTCCCCCCCACACACACACATTGTGTCCCCCCCTCTCTCCCCCCCACACACACACACTGTATCCCCCCCTGCCCCCCCTCCCTACACACACACACACACACACACACACTGTGTCCCCCACACATTGTGTCCCCCCTCCCCCCACACACGCACACTGTGTCCCCCCCTCCCCCCACACACGCACACACTGTGTCCCCCCCCCCCACACACACACAAAGCCCTCTCCCCTCTGCCAGGACTAACAGCACCGCTCCTCCGATTGTCGCGTGCCTAGCCCTTCTCTGCTCTCCCTCCTCCCGTCCAGGGAGTGCTGCGCATGCGCCCCCTCTCTGCACCTGTGAGCGCGAGCCACCGCCGAGGAGCGGCGTGACCGGAGGGAGGGGGGTTGGTGGGGGAGAGGCGAGGACAGCGCAGAGTGGGAGCGGCGTGACCAGAGGGAAGGGGGTTGGTGGGGGAGAGGTGAGGACAGCGCCGAGGAGCGTCGGAGGTGTGTGGGGGGAGAGGAGTGTGGGTTCGCCAAGTTGTTCTCCTTAGGTTCCAACTGCAAGTGAGATGTTCCTTGCAATGTGAGGGGTGGGGTGAGGGAAGGGGAGGAGTGGGGGGTGCGCCGTGGCCGAGGAGGTGCTGTGCCTTTCGCGGGGAGAGGCGTAGACAGCCGGAGGAGCGCCCTCGGGGACGTGGAGCGGCCTATGCGAGGGGAGAGCCGCACAGTGCGTGCTCTGTGTGTGTGTGTGGGGGGGGGGGGCAGGGGGCAAAGAGAGCCGTAGGGATGTGAGAGCGCCGGTGTGTGAGTGTGTGAGTGTGTGTGTGTGTGTAATCTTTGGCCCGTCACTCCGCCTCAGGCCAATGAGAGGTGTGCGGGGGCGGGCCATTGGCCTGAGGCGGAGTGACAGGCCAAAGCTCCAATGTTATTGCCTCTAGGGACACAGGGAGACACATACAGACAAGGACATATAGAACACTTTGAGAAATATATAGTAAGATAAATGCACCACACATACACCACACACACACACACACACATATATATATATATAATGTGTGGTGTATGTGTGGTGTGTGGTGTGTGTGTATATATATATATATATATATATATATATATATATATATATATATATATATATGTGTGTGTGTATGTGTGTGGTGTATGTGTATGTATATATTTATCAAAGTTGCACATATGTTAATAAATAATTTGTCTTTTTTTTTTATTTTTAAAATATTATATAATATACATACACACACACACACACACACACACACACACACACACACACACACACACACACACAGGTTCCCCAGTGACACACAAACTCACAGACCACTTCAAAGTGACACACACAGTTACCCAATCACACACACACACAGTGATACCCCGCCTCCCAAGCGCGCTTGCTGTCTCCTCTGCCAGGACAGCAAAAAGCTCCTGGTAGAGCGAGCGGCAACAAGCAAGAGTGAGCAGCAGCACCAAAGTATGTACTATGTCCCAGGCCTTAACAAAGAAAGGAGCAGATCCCACATCTTGGTCTCCCATGGCCATCCAGTCTTTCTCTCGCCTTAAAAGGGCGTTCGTGTCCGAATCTATTCTTATTCATCCCGATCCCAAACTTCCATTCACCCTTGAAGTTGATGCATCGGATGTCGGTGTTGGTGCTGTTCTTTCCCAAAGGAAAGCCCCTCAGTCCAGATTGCACCCTTGTGCGTTTTTCTCAAAAAAAAATTGTTCCGCTGAATGCAATTATGATCTCGGAAACGGGAACTCCTGGCCATGAAATTAGCATTGGAGGAATGGAGACACCTTCTGAAGGGTACTGAGGAGCCCATAACTATTTTGACGGATCATAAAAATCAGTTATACATCGAAGGAGCATGTAGTCTTGGAGCCCGTTGTCATGATAGCTTATGACAGGCTGTAATTTACACCAAATAATTGGGTCTGAACTGGACGAGGCTTAGATATAATAAAGTATATTTATTCCTTTGGATAGGTGAACACGCAATATAGTACAGTAACAGACAAGATATAGCACTTGCTTTGGGGGATGGGGAATGAGAAGTATGTTGCACAGCATTTCTCCAGCAATCAAGATGGTATAGAAGACAATGGATAAAGGGTGGACAACAGTTTATAAACCTTTTGTAACCCTATCCTTAACATTAAGTACAGGTGATTGGTTTTCAATTATCTGTAGCCACTCTCTAACGTGGGAACACATTTTGATACCTTCCCCCCAGCTAGTTGGCACAGACGCATTAGAGCTCTGGAGTCTCATTTCTGCAGCCCCACATTTGCATCAGGAATGCCAGCCAGTCTACCAGTTGGGATTTCTGGCAGGATACTCTTTGTTGTAAGGTGTTAAATGGGACACTTACAGACGGTTCTGGTTCTCGTCTCCGCCCTCAGGTAAACAGTGAGGGTGACAAAATCCTTTGAACAATACTTAAGTCCTAGACATTGGGTCGCCTCTCGGGCCATATGCTGCCTTGGTATGCAAAGGAATTTCCTCTGGGTTCTGTCCATACCTTGGGACACAGTATTAAAGGTAAAACACAAACATATTAAAATATCCGGTTCCGTTGGGTCCAGCGGGTCCCAACTTCCCAGTTCTCAATGCCGGAACTGGTCCAATTTGCGACTTGCTATGACCTTCGGAACCAGAGTTACACAAATACACTTTAAACCGTTTCTCATTTTAATACAAAAAAACTCAGCTGTAAATTAAATCACGTTTTTTCACTAAATCCCCATTGAAAACAACGGGCTTCGCCGCCATAGACTTTCAATGGCAATCCACCGCCGTTGGCGGCTATGGGAATCCGCCGCCATAGACTTTCAATGAGGCAACGCCGCCGTTGAAGTCAATGGGGTTTTTCCGCCATAGCCGTGGAAGTCTATGGGAAAAGTCCCGAACTTTCAAGGGGGTCCATACTCCATCGGGTTGGTCCAAGAGGGTCAAGGATGGTTCTGCAGTGATGCCGGAGCAGTGACTACAGGTACCCCAAACCCTGGCCCTCTGGACCCTCCGGAACCGGAGATATGGATTCATAAATTTCAGCTTTTCACACTTAGTCGTTTTCTTGAGCTGTTTCTGCCGCCGCCATTGGAACGTATGGCGCGACCCGCTCTTCTCGGTTCAACCCTTCTCAGGGGTCCAGGATTCGGGGACCCGGTTGTGGTCGAGTGGGGGGAGGCCTAGGAACCAGGGGCAAAAAGAATTTTATTTCTAGGTGCTCTAGAACTGTTTATTCCCACGCCACTTAACATTGAACTATACTAAAGTGATTTAACTCTTTTAAAGGACATTGTATCTGCTTT
Source organism: Ascaphus truei (assembly GCF_040206685.1). Taxonomy (NCBI): domain Eukaryota; kingdom Metazoa; phylum Chordata; class Amphibia; order Anura; family Ascaphidae; genus Ascaphus; species Ascaphus truei. Next base: position 489,811,987 of record NC_134484.1, read on the forward strand.
GCGGTTTTGCGGTTTGGACGGCAGCCAACTCGTTCCTGGAAAGTGCCGCCGAGGAATCTCCATTGAAGTCAATGGGTCCATTGACTTACAATGGGAAACCGCCGCTCCTCCTCTCGGACACCACCTGCTGGTCTTCACAGGGAATAAGACGAAAACAGCAAGATTCGCCATTGAAATGCATTGAGCCCTAATGGCGGCCTATGGGACCCTGCAAAATTGTGCCTGAAAAGGCGGGAAAATTACACAAAGGGCTATAATCACTAAAGAACTATTAACCCTTGTACTCCCGGATGGATCCTAGTGTGTGTGTGATGCAGACACTGATATAACAATAAAACATGGGAACAGGGGAATATACGTTTTCATGTTATAACAAGGGTTAAACCACATTTCTGGCCCTCAGCCCAGTTAACCCCTTGTCTCCCTGGTGAGGTCAGGGGATGGCCAAATGAGGTGCAACCCCTTTAATACCGAGCCACCCCCTTTCTCCCTCTACACCCGTCAAGCCAGATGGTCACTTTTTTTTAATCAAGATTCAACTTTATAATCTCCTATTGTGGCGGCTCAGGGGATTCCTGCCCCTTCATGTGTCCCCGTCACCGCTGTTTCCCCAGCCTCTGACCTTTCCCCCTTACCTCCTCGTTCTTCTCTCCCTTCCTCCTCCCGCATCTGCCCCTATGCGGCATGCCCTGATGTTCTCCCAATTGCCGCGCACGTTCCCTGCAAGGCGCGCGCATGTCCCCAAACTCCTGATCCCCTCCGCGGCACTCAGTGCTCGCGGCGTCCCTCTGTCTCCCCTCCGGTCACATTACCTCCTGCAGTCACTCCTCCGGTCCCCTCTCCTCCCTCGGCGGGCGCCCCCGCAGCACGATGTTCCGCGCGTCTCCTGACAGCCTGTGCGCGCGCACCTTAACCTTACAGAGGGCGTGCGCACATGTTCCTCTTGTAGGCTTTCCCAAACCTCTGGCTCCGCCCCCCATGCTGTACAAGCTATTACCCCTCTGATTTACCTGTCTCCTCCCTCTCTCCATCTCACCTATCCCTGCTGCCTCTCACTTTACCCTCTGCTCCTCCTCTCTCTCCCATTTGGTATTCCCTCCTTTATAACCCCTGTGTGTCCATTTCCTCATTGCTCTGCATAGCTTCTTGTGACCCTGTGTGTGCAGTCCTATGCTTGGCTCTCCTGTCTCTTTCAGCATTTGTTCCTGTCCCTGCTTACCTTTGGATCTCCCTGGCTTGAACTCTGCTTTGTACTAAGTGCCCACGCATGCGCGATACAAATAACAGAATGTGACAATTTTTTCTAAGTCCCGACGCATGCGCATTGCGAGCGGCATTGAATGGCAGACAGCCGCGCATTTTCCGAGTCCGCGCACATGCGCGAGGCGCCTGTACCATGGCAGCACTAATATCCAAGTTCTCGCGCATGCGCGCCTATTCGGATTACTATAGGGGCTTGTGCGCATGCGCGGTCGTACGGGCATTGGGCTGAGGCTTCTAAATCTCAGCGCATGCCCATCACGCGGATTCAATTCTAGCGAAATTTGCTCTAAGTGACCGCACATGCGCATTACGTTTCACTTAGGTCTGCTCGATTTTCTAAGTCCACGCGCATGCGCATTGGACCATAATTTCGCCGATCCATGTTACGCTACTTTAGAGACATAAATAATGCTCGAATCAACATAAAAACTTAACACCATGGTTGGAGAATGTGTAGTAACCTTCTTTAATCATTTATTTAGCGGTTTTCAGTTTGATGTGGCTTATTTTGGGAATGACACACTGCGCATGTGCAACAGCTGGCAATCACTCAATCTACAATCAAGGTACTGTTTGGGTATATAAGGGCTCAGTCCTCCTTCCCCCAGCAAATTTGTCCCTGAGGAAGCTCCTTTGTTGGAGGGAAACGCGCGTTGGACGCGCAATGTTGTCAGTCTCCTACTTGGAGCTGCTTTTATGTAGTGCTTTGTAGTCTCCTGGCTCTATCTATGTAGACCTACTACTGGCTATATTTCATCAATACTCTGTGTGCTAGCTTTCCTGCTCTCTATATGATATATCATTGAGGAGTGTGTTGCACAATGATTCACTGATTCAAAGGCTGTGAACAATAGTTTCACTATGCTGTGAATCACCTTCTCTTTACTACCACAATATCAGTTGCACTATTATATTTACTAGATGGTAATATACTATTATCCCTAAGTGCCCTGTGGTTTATAGGTTTAAGCAGGACTGCTGAATTTTCATTATATAATCACACATTGAGTAGGCCATATCTATATATACTCACTTGGTCTCATAGGTGCCTCAGAGGGGTTTATACCCTGACTATTAGCGTCCTTTGTCTTGCAGTCTCAACTACATTTAGTTGCTTGAGACCATTTCAACGTATATTCATTGACACGGATGCGTGGTATTGTCAATTTAATTTATTTTTAATTCACCATACACGGCGTTTTGGTAACATATGATTTATGTAAATCTATTAAAAGTTAAATTTTAAGGAATGTAGGAGTGCAGTATAGTGAATTCTTTTAGGAGACACATCCATTTTGTGTTCTCCTTCCCCCCCCCCTTTTCTGATTCACTTTCAGTTCACAGTTTTGCACCCACATATTTGATTACCATTATTATCTACTTATTACTTTTTCAATTAGTGTCGCTTTGTGATCACTCCCTAACTCTCGCGTTCTCTCTTGTACTGGATTACCCTGCTCTCTCCTGCCCTTGGACCCTGCATTCGGATCCGACTTCGCTGTCTTCTGTTACCCCTGGACTCTGGCTTACGGATATCACCATCCTGCTCTCTATCGCCCCTGGACTCTGGCACACGGACATCACCATCCAAACTCTGAAACCCAAGGCATTGCAAATATACCTAACCTTCTTTCTACAGGCCCGGCAACGCACTACCACACTCCGGGCACGCCCTAACTGCTGTGGGTGTGTGTTAAAACCCTTCCCACCTCAGTACTTGGGACTGGCCAGGTCTGCGGGCATACAGGCATTACACCTATCTTCCTGGAACCAAAAATATCAAAGCCGACGCCCTTTCTCTGCAATTCTCTTTGGACGACAAATCAGAGGACCAACAAAAACCCATTCTTCCTGCCAAATGTATTCTTTCTGCGACTACCTTCAACGTTCTCAAAAATATCGTACAACAACAGGATCACATCCCTGCTGATCTTACAGTTCCTGATACTTCCTCTATACTTCTCCATTGGAGTCACTCCTCCAGAGCTGCAGGTCATCCAGGGACCAGGAGAACTTTAGAGCTCATTTTCAGAACATTTTGGTGGCCGAGATTCAGAAAGATGTCAAGAACTTCGTAGCCACGTGCCCAACTTGTGTCAGGACAAAAACTCCTAGGAATCTCCCTTCAGGACTTCTTCAGCCTTTACCTGTTCCTGACCATCCATGGACACATCTGTCCATGGATTTCATTGTGGATCTACCCGTATCCAAGGGCATGAACATGATCCTCGTGGTGGTGGATCGATTTTCAAAGCAATCCCACTTTATACCTCTCAAAGGTCTTCCCAACTCTTCCAAACTGGCCGATGTATTCGTCAGAGATATCTTCCGACTTCACGGAGTACCACTGGTCATTGTGTCGGATAGAGGGTCTCAGTTTGTGTCTTTTTTTTGGCGTTCTTTTGCCTACAACTAGGCATTTCTCTGCATTTTTCCTCTGGATATCACCCACAAACAAATGGTCAGACTGAAAGGACAAATCAGTCCCTAGAGCAATATGGAGTCTCCTTTTTTTGTGAATTATGGGTTCCACTCATCTACTCTTCCTCTCTCTTCTTCCTCATCTGGGGTTTCAGCGGCAGACGACAGGATTAAAGAACTGCAAAATATTTGGGAAAAGGTTCAGGCACACATCAGGACAGCCACCAATAGGCAGAAGATTCAGGCTGACCGCCACCGGAGACCTGCTCAGGAATTCAAGATCGGAGACAAGGTCTGGCTGTCATCCAAAAACATCAGGCTGAAAGTATCTTCTATGAAATTTGCACCCAGATTTCTTGGTCTTTTTCCTATCTCAGAAAGGATTAATCCGGTTGCGAACCATCTCTCGCTGCCCTCTTCTATGTGGATTCCGTCCGTTTTTCATGTCTCTTTACTTAAACCAGTTTTCCAGAATGCACATTCAGTTCATACAGTACATCTCCTATGCATTCTCACATGGTGCAAGGTCAACCTGAATACAAGATACAATCCATACTGGACTCCAAGTTCTCAAGAGGCTCATTACACTATTTGGTGCGCAGGAAGGGTTTCGGTCCAGAGGAAAGATCCTGGATTCCGAGTCATCATGTTCATACAGCCAGGATGGTTCATCTCTTCCACTCCAAATTTCTGGATAAGCCTTCAAGGAGTCGTCCGGAGGTCGCTCCTAGAGGGGTGGGGGGATATTGTGAGGATTTGCCATTTTGGCAGCTGGAGATCTTCGCCTCACCTTAGAACCCCTGCCACGACAGTCGCCCAGGATGCGCAATCTCGCGGCCCTGTTACGCGCGCGCGGACTGCACGCAGTCAGTATGCTCTCCCGCGGCTTCGATCTCCAGGCCCCACCTCCGCAAAGGCATAACACACAGACGTTCCTCCAGTCTTCCCAGTCTCTGCCTCTGTGACGGGCAGGCTCGGCGCGGGAGTGACGCACGGTACAGACTCCGCCCCCGGAACCCTGTGACGCGCGCTCGGTATCGCCTCCAATTGGGCACACTCTGCAGAGGGACATGCGTGGTGTGCAGGTGACACACGAGCAGCTCGCCAGTCTTCCACATGGGTGCCGCGCGGGACACGTAGCTCCCCCTCCATTTCTAATCTGGCTGTGTAATAGGGCACACCTGTGTGACCCAGCAGCCTATGGGATTCCCTCTTCTGGTTCCGCCCAGTTTCTCCATTGGTTGATGGCTCTTTAAATAGCTGCCTTGCTCACTCACACATTGCTGAGCATAATCCTATGTGACGCTGTACCTTGCTACATCCTGCCTTGTTCCTGCTGCATCCTGCCTTGTTCCTGCTGCATCCTGCCTTGTCTCCGTTGTTGCCTGACCCCTGCTACGTATTGGACTCCGCATCTCTCCTCTCCTGACCTGGCTTAGGCTGTGTTTATGGTGGCGTAGTGCTTGCTGATGCGCACTGAGCATATATTCAGAGACCCATTATATGTTATTTTGCTATTCTGAGTGAAAGCTTCCGCTTGCTTGCTGAACCTCGCTCAGCTTCCAGCTACAGGCAACTCTGTGTTTCTGTGCTTGCTGGAGAGGAGGTGCGGGCACGTGACCACACAGCCTCCAATCAGAGCGCAGCACAGAAACTAACTTACACCCAAGAGCAGCCATTTTCATTTTTCAAGCACATGCAGAGAGAGAGAGAGAGAGGTAGCTGGGGTGGGGTGGGGGGGCAAACTGACTACTGCTGGGGTGGGGGGGCAAACGGGCTGGGGTGGGGGCTGCAAATGGAATACTGCTGGGGTGGGGGGGAAAACTGACTACTGCTGGGTGAGGGGGGGCAAATTGACTACTGCTGGGGTGGGGGGGGGGGGGCAAACGGACTACTGCTGGGGTGGGGGGGGGCAAACGGACTACTGCTGGGGTGGGGTGGGGGGTCAAACGGACTACTGCTGGGGTGGGGTGGGGGGTCAAACGGACTACTGCTGGGGTGGAGGGCAAACGGGCTGGGGTGGGGGCTGCAAATGGAATACTGCTGGGGTGGGGGGCAAATTGACTACTGCTGGGCTGGGGGGGGGCAAAATGATTACTGCTGTGCTGGGGGGGCAAACGGACTACTGCTGGGGTGGGGGGGCAAACGGACTACTGCTGGGGTGGGGGGGGGCAAACGGACTACTGCTGGGGTGGGGGGGGGCAAACGGACTACTGCTGGGGTGGGAGGGGGGGGCAAACGGACTACTGCTGGGATGGGGGGGGCAAATGGACTACTGCTGGGGTGGGGGGGGTAGGGGGAGGGGCAAACGGACTACTGCTGGGGTGGGGGGGGCAAACGGACTACTGCTGGGGTGGGGGGGGCAAACGGACTACTGCTAAGGTGGGGGGGGGGCAAACGGACTACTGCTGGGATGGGGGGGCAAATGGACTACTGCTGGGGTGGGGGGGGTAGGGGGAGGGGCAAACGGACTACTGCTGGGGTGGGGGGGCAAACGGACTACTGCTGGGGTGGGGGGGCAAACGGACTACTGATGGGGTGAGGGGGCAAACGGACTACTGCTGGGGTGGGGGGGGCAAACGGACTACTGCTGGGGTGTGGGGGGGGGGTTAACGGACTACTGCTGGGGTGGGGGGGGGCAAACGGACTACTGCTGGGGTGGGAGGGGGACAAACGGACTACTGCTGGGGTGGCGGGGGGCAAACGGACTACTGCTGGGGTGGGGGGGGGCAAACGGACTACTGCTGGGGTGGGGGGGCAAACGGACTACTGCTGGGGTGGGGGGGCAAACGGACTACTGCTGGGGTGGGGGGGGCAAACGGACTACTGCTGGGGTGGGGGGCAAATGGACTACTGCTGGGGTGGGGGGGGCAAATGGACTACTGCTGGGGTGGGGGGGCAAACGGACTACTGCTGGGGTGGGGGGGGCAAACGGACTACTGCTGGGGTGGGGGGGGCAAACGGACAACTGCTGGGGTGGTGGGGGCAAACGGACTACTGCTGGGGTGGGGGGGGCAAACGGACTACTGCTGGGGTGGGGGGGCAAACGGACTACTGCTGGGGTGGGGGGGACAAACGGACTACTGCTGGGGTGGGGGGGGGCAAACGGACTACTGCTGGGGTGGGGGGGGGCAAACGGACAACTGCTGGGGTGGGGGGGCAAACAGACTACTGCTGGGGTGGGGGGGCAAACAGACTACTGCTGGGGGGGGGAAACGGACTACTGCTGGGGTGGGGGGAGGCAAACGGACTACTGCTGGGGTGGGGGGGGGGCAAACGGACTACTGCTGGGGTGGGGGGGGGCAAATGGACTACTGCTGAGGTGGGGGGGCAAACGGACTACTGCTGGGGTGGCGGGGGGGCAAACAGACTACTGCTGGGGGGGGGGGCAAACGGACTACTGCTGGGGTGGGGGGAGGCAAACGGACTACTGCTGGGGTGGGGGGGGGCAAACGGACTACTGCTGGGGTGGGGGGGGGGCAAACGGACTACTGCTGGGGTGGGGGGGGCAAACTGACTACTGCTGAGGTGGGGGGGCAAACGGACTACTGCTGGGGTGGCGGGGGGCAAACGGACTACTGCTGGGGTGGCGGGGGGCAAACGGACTACTGCTGGAGTGGGGGGAGGAAACGGACTACTGCTGGGGTGGGGGGGGCAAACGGACTACTGCTGGGGTGGGGGGGGGGGGCAAACGGACTACTGCTGGGGTGGGGGGCAAACAGACTACTGCTGTGGTGGGGGGCAAACGGACTACTGCTGGGGTGGGGGGGGGGGGCAAACGGACTACTGCTGGGGTGGGGGGGGGCAAACGGACTACTGCTGGGGTGGGTGGGCAAACGGACTACTGCTGGGGTGGGGGGGCCAAACGGGCTACTGCTGGGGTGGGGCCAAACGGACTACTGCTGGGGTGGGGGGGCAAATGAACTACTGCTGGGGTGGGGGGGCAAACGGACTACTGCTGGGGTGGGGGGTGGGGGCAAACTGACTACTGCTGATACATGATATTTCATGGTCGGATCATGCATCAATAGAGCTACGATGCACACAAATTAGCCCGGGAGCAAATTGGAAACTTAATGAATCTCTGATTAAGATACCGGACCTAGTGCAGTCGGTCAAAGAGGAGATAAGGCAGTTTTTCCAAATTAACATGGGCATTGTGGAATCCCACGCAACGCTGTGGGAAGCTCATAAAGCCACGATGAGGGGGGTATTGATAAGTCTAGCGACTAGGAGGAAGAAACAAAGGGACACCAAATTGGCACAGCTATGTAAGTGGTTACATGAGGTCTCTGCACTCCATAGTCGATCAGGTAGAGGGGACACTTTAAAGGAGTTAAAGGATGTAAGGATTGCGCTTAACCTCCTCCTCACTTCCTGGGCCGAAAAAGACTTGAGTTGGACACGGATGAAATTATTTGAGAAAGCCAATAAGCCGGACACCATGCTAGCTAACAGAGTTCGAAATAGGCAACCAAATTATAACATACATGCAATTAGGACAAAAACAGGAGAAACATCCTCCAACCCCAAACACATAGTGGAAGAGTTTAAATACTATTATGAACAGTTATACAATGGGGAGAAGGTGACTCATAACCCAAAGACGAGCAGTACGTTGCAGGCGTTCCTGAAGGACGCGGCACTACCGAAATTGGACAGATTGGAGCGCGAGGCACTGCAGAAGGATTTCACACTAGAGGAACTACTGTAATAGAGGTCATCAAAAACCTAAAGTCCTCTAGAGCCCCGGGTCCGGATGGGTTCTCCACCTTATATTACATGAAATTCGTAGGGATCTTGGCCCCACACATGCTTACATTATTTAATGGGGTTCTGGCGGGAGAGCCCTTCACAGAACAGATGCTCCAGACGTCGATTTCATTGATTCATAAGAAGTATAAAGATCCCACAAATTGCCAAAGCTACAGGCCAATATCGTTGATCAATTCGGATGTTAAAATTTACTCTAAATTACTGGCCAATAGATTGAGCGCTGTCCTGCCCAGGCTGATTCACCCGGATCACGTTGGCTTCATTAGAGATAGACAAGCGGCTGACAATACAGTACCAGAAGGATTGTAGATATTATTGACTTTAATGCCAACAGGATCCGGGGACTGGTGTTAAGCTTAGACGCGGAGAAAGCCTTTGACAGGATAGACTGGCCATATATAAAGTCAACGCTTGGGGCATTCGGGTTCGGGGGTAAAATTTTAAGGGCAATAAAAGCATTATACACAGCCCCGGCAGCCAGGGTGATTCATCAAGGCTTCCCATCAGAGCTGTTCAAAATTAAAAGTGGTACCAGGCAGGGCTGCCCGCTATCGCCCTTGTTGTTCACCTTATGCGTGGAACCGCTAGCGGCATAGATTCGTAGTAATCCTGGAAGCTGGAAAGCTGGAATCCAAATCCACACACAAGAACATAAAGTGGCTTTGTACGCGGATGACATTATTCTGACAATGACAAAGCCGCTTACCTTGCTACCCAACCTGTTTGACCTACTGGAGAGATTCAACAGAATCTCTGGTTTTAAGATAAATCAGGCTAAATCAGAGGCGCTCAGCCTGAACATCCCAAAAGAAACGGAGAATTTAATAGAAATTAACTTTAAGTTGCAGCCTAAGACTATAAAATACCTGGGGGTGTAGCTCACAAAGCAGATAGCCTCTCTTTACCAAGCAAATTATCTCAGTCTGCTGAGGGCCTTAAAGAAGGAACTCGGGGACAGGTCCGCATACGGAATCTCTTGGATTGGCAGAATTTATAGAGTAAAGATGAACCTTCTACCCCGCCTATTGTATCTGTTCCAAACTCTACCGTACCTGTGGTGAGATCTGAGATCAAGGAGTTGCAAAACTCAATCACAAAGTTTATATGGAAAAACAAAAGACCACGGGTAAAAGCAAAAATCATGCAAAGACCTAGAGAAGCTGGGGGCTTGGCGGTGCCGTGCTTGTTGTCTTATTATAAAGCGGCGCAATTATGCCAAATTACACAATGGCATGGGGACCCAGAGCCCAGAAGGTGAGTGTCGCTGGAGAGGGAGTTGTGCGCCTCGCTGGAGCTCAGTGACTTAATTTGGTACCCTAAATCTAGATTAAAGGATTTAAAGGAGCCGCTGGCCTCCTTGCTCAACTCGGTGTCGGTCTGGGAGGCGGCCAAAAGTAATTGCTCAATGACCTCAAAACACACTTTAATGACCCCTTTGTACGGCAATCCAGATTTTGCTCCGGGGTTAGAGGGCAAGAATTCCACGCTATGACAGCAATTGGGGTTCAGGAGGCTGAAAGACCTGGAGGGGAGAAACATTATCAAATCATTTGACCAATTAAAGTCGGAAAATCCCCAACACAGAATTCCTTAGATACCTCCAGGTCTGGGCATTTTATATCAAACACTCAGCAAGACCACCGCTAACTAATTTTGAAAAGCTCTCTGTGCGGGGCACCGACACACGGGTACTGATTTCTGCTTTGTACAGAGATGTGATCGGAGCCAACAGGGACGGTACACGTAGACCCAGATTCATGACTCAGTGGGAGACAGATCTGACAGGGCCACTAGAAGACGAGGACTGGACGGAAATCTTTAAGGCAGCTGCCAGTAGCTCGATCTGCACGACTTTTAAGGAGAACTCATATAAAGTAATAATGAGGTGGTATCTCACCCCAGTTAGATTGGCTACATTTATTCCAGGCAGTGCGGGGAAAGGGGGAGCTGGTGCACATGCTGTGGTCCTGACAACAAATCATACCTGTTTGGAGTCAAATTAGAGATTGGTTGCAGAGGATCTTGGGCCTCCCAATTCAGCTAGACCCATGGCTTTTTCTGTTAAGCAAACCTACAAAAGAAGTGTCAAGATCGGGGAACAATTTAATTGCACATTTTGCAACGGCTATGAGGTGTGAGACCGCAGCATTGTGGAATCAGAATGCAATTCCATCAATAGGAAAAATTCGGAACAGGATTTGGTTTGTTTGCCAGATGGAAAAGTTGAGTTTGGTTAACGACACTGGCCCAAATTTCCAAAAGGTCTGGCTGCCCTGGGTGGCACAGACGGTTATCCAGGGGGTGAGCAATGCCACCGTCTGGCTCTGACAGGATCAGGCGAGTTCTCCTCTGATGGGCGGTGAGGGTCAGAGACGGAAGAACTAGGAGACGATAGTGGACACCACCCCCCCACGGGGACACTGAAGTGGGCGGGCACCCTCCTTACCCAGGGCTATGGAGTTAAAGCAAGGAGCGATCTCAGATCATCTGCACAAGTTAGGAGAGCCTCGGTGACACCTCCCCCAAACCCCTCACCCCCCAATTCCTCACCTTATTGTCATTCCCTTCCCATGTCTGTTTAGATGTTGTATGTCCATAATTGTTTTTTTACGGTACTTATTATATGAATGTATGCTATATACTTAAAACCCAATAAAATGAAAGTTAAAAAAAAACGCATGTTGCACAGGTTGCATTTCTCCGCCATTGGAGTCAATGGCAGAAACACAATTTAAACAATTCACCATACTCCGTTTGGTTGATCAGAGAGGGTCGGGAATTGCCATGCAATCATGCCGGAGCGGTAACTGCAGGGTGGCCAAATCCCAGCCCTCTAATTCTTACCGAACCGGAGATATGGGTTCCCAGTTTATGCAGTTTTTCACTTAGCGTTTTCACCGCCTCGTGGCTTTCCTCCACCATTGTGGTCAATGGGGTGGCCCTCGTGGTGGGCGCGACCCTTTCCCGTGGCCATTGACCATCGGACCCGGTTAGGGTCGAGTAAGGGGTTTCCCCTGAGCTAGGGGCAAAAAGAATTAGACCACTACCTGCCCTAGGACCGGAGTTACAATTTTAATAGGTTTGAACTTGGCCGTGACCAAGTTCCCACGGCACTTTACTGATTAAAGGCTCTTTCATTGAAATTGTATCCGCTTTCGGAATTTGCGGTTTGGCTGGCAGCCAACTCGTCCTTGGAGAGCGAAATCGAGGAATCCCCATTGAAAGACATTATGGCAGGCCTGCACAACTCGTAAAGCGAGAAGGGCCGAACTGCTCCAAGGAAAAAAAATTTGGGCCGCACGGGTAAAATCATCATCATCATCTCTCCTCCAGCACCTCTCATCATCATCCTCATATCTTCCCCAGAACCCCTCACTATCAACCTTTGCGATACTCCCCATCTATCTCTCATACCCCATCTATCTCTCATACCCCATCTCTCCCCCTCCCCCACACACAATACACCCCTCCACATCAAACACACAATATCCCCTTGCACACCACACACATACCACACCCCCCTGCACCTCACATCACTCTCCGCTGCACCTCCAATGACCCTCCCCTGCACCTCCAATGACCCTCCCCTGCACCTCCAATTACATCATCTCACCCCCCCCTTCCCTACCTTGCGGTGGAGGAGGCGGCAGCAGAGCAGGCAGGAATGCAAGCACGCTCTAGAAAGCATCAGGTTGGAAGTGCCTCAATGCTAGAGCACGCTGCTACCCTGCGAGGGGGTGAGCGGGCTCGCGGGGGAGGGGGAGAGCAGGCTCGCGGGGGGGCGCGGGAGAGCAGGCTCACGGAGGGAGGGGGAGAGCAGAAAGCCGCCGCGGGCCGCACAGTGAGTTCAGGCAGGCAGCGTGTTGTGCAGGCCTGCATTACGCCATTCATTTCAATGGAGCAGCTCAGCTCCTCCTCTCGGGCATCACCTGCTGGTCTTCTCAGGTATCGGGCCCAAAACGGTGAAATCTCCATAGATTCCTATGGAGCTTCAATGGCGCCTTATGGAACCGGTTGCAAATGGAGGGTGAAAAGGCGGGAAGGGGAACAAAGGGTCATAAATACACAAACACCATTAACCCTTTCCCTCCTGACCTGATCCCAGTGTATGTGTTTGGTGCATACACTGTAGGGGTACAAACAAAGATAATTAGGACAATACATACAACCAGAAAAGAGAACACATTTTGCACTGAGGCAGGGTAATAAAACACATGTAATCACAGTTACATTTAACCCCTCGCCTCTCACACGGTGGTGGGGGATGGCTAACTGGGGTGTAACCCCTTTATTACCGGGCCAACCCCCTCCCCATCGCTACACTCTCCCTGCATGAATTTGTTGGTTTCTGAAGAGATGACCCTCAACACTGAATTGTTTCCCACACTGAACAAGCAAATGGTTTCTCCACTGTCAATACTTGGGTGTGACAGGAGGTCACACTTTGTACTGAATTGTTTCCAACACCCTGAACTAGGGTTAGACAATAACAAAAATACTTCCCACCATAAGAGTATTAAGTAATTTATCGTGATAATATTCAGCAATATATTAACACCCAATAGAAAGCAAAAAAGCAAAAGTCCTCAAAATGTTCAAGGTCATTTATTGTGAAATATATTTCTTCTACAAATGCATTTCATTCTTAATAAAATGTAAAAAAGCAAATACATTTTAGTATATTTTAAGAATAACAAATGTTTCCATAAAAATGTTACCTTAACTACAGCCACACTAAAGCCCCTTTCTTCACCATGTTATTTTTATTTATTTATAAAATGTTTTACCAGGAAGTAATACATTGAGAGTTACCTCTCGTTTTCACATATGTCCTGGGCATAGAGTTAAGATGACAAATAATACATGTTACAAAAAGTTACATAAGCGAACAGGGTATACATTATATACAAGACATTGCATGCACAGTTAGAGATAATATATATTATAGGCGTATGTAACAGTTACAGACCAGATTAAAATGTGAGACAGCCTTAGTTTTGAAAGAACTTAAACTGGTGGTGGATGCGACTGAGAATGTTGAGAAATTTGACATTAAGGGGTCTAACGTAAACAGCACTGAAATCTCAGCAGCCATTTTGGCAGACGATCCTTGTCAGCCATTTTTGTCTTGTTTGCTATAAATTTTGTATGTCATTCAGTCTGTGTCTGTCTTCCATGTGTTATGTGCTGATTTCTGTGAAACCTGTCTGTGTGAACGTGAGAAAGCAGAGTGGTTGTTGGGCTCTCAGTAGATTCTTTGTATCCTTTGCCAGCTGCAAATGATGAGGTGATGAGGAAGGAGTATGTGGGAGTGTGGGGCGGTAGAGAAAAGTCCAGACAATAATGAGAAACCTTGGTAGAATTAGCTAGAGTCTGAGATAAGCACAGTTTCTCACATTGTAACTCTGAAACAAAGTATCAATAATAATGTGGAGGAAAGGTTACTGAAGCTGATGTAATCCTTTTTGCTGATTTACATATATTCATTTTGTTTCTTTATTATACAATTACGTTATTTTTATGACGCACAAGCGACCTCATAAAGGGGCGTATGTTTTCGTTTTTAGGGTATAAATATGTCACAGCATAATAACTGTTAGAGAGCTTTTCTATAGAAGCTTTCTCCTGTGTACACTGAAAAAACTCATTTGATAACTACATTTTTTGTTGTAACATTTTTACAGCTTTAACACGAGAGTCTCCGGTAGGTTGTTCCAGTTTTGGGGTGCACGGTAAGATAGTTTATAATTACCCCCTCGACCCCCCTTCTCCTGTACACATTAATAGGACATAGGGAGGCGAGGGTTAATGGGCATGGGGAAGGAGGGGGTCAAGAGGCACGGGTGAGAGCCGAGAGAAATACGGGGGAGAGAAAGGGGTTGAGTCATGGTGGAAGGGAAGGGGTAAGAGGCATGGCAGAGGAGAAGTGGTTAATATGGAGGGGTGAGATTACCAGCAGGAGGATTCCTTATAGCTGCAGCATGTGAAAGTCAAGGAGCTCCCAGACTCGCTCCCACTCCACTGTCTCTACCAGACCCACACACAGTCCTCTCTCTGACACAGTCCCCACTCCCACGCCTCCCTGCCAGACCCACCCCCACGCCTCTCTGCCAGACCCACACCCACGCCTCTCTGCCAGACCCAACCCCACGCCTCTCTGCCAGACCCACCCCCCTCTCTGCAGCTGCTGATAGGAATGCCATGGCAAGAAGTAATGGCAAGTGTTGCGTCACCGTCCATTTTTATTACTACAGTATGCTACTGGTATATTGCCCAACCCTACTTTGAACAATCACATATTTTATCTCATGCATGAATCCTCATGTGTGTAATGAGGCTGATCCTCTGTGAAAAGCTTTCCCCACACTATGTACATGGAAATGGTTTCTCCCGTGCATGAATCCTGTGGTGGGTGAGGAGGTGGCTCATTTAAGAAAAGCTTTGCCCACACTCTGTACATGTGAATGGTTTCTCCCCTGTATGTATCCCCTGGTGTAAGAGGAGGTTGTTCTTAACCCTGTGCGGTCCAATTAATTTTCACTAAGTGCGCCAGCAAGTTTAATTTATTTTCCAGAAAAAACTACAGCTTTTTTTTACTGCGCGCGCACACTCACACTGCGTGCGCTCACTGCGCACGCCCTCACTGCGCACTCTTACTGCGCGCACTCTTACTGCTCTAAAGCTCTTATCTTTGCGCGCGCGCAATCTTTCTGCATACCTCCGATATCAGCTGCTTTGTCTGCTGGGGCTGGGTGCAGGGCTGGGGGGTGGAGGAGGGGATCAGTGCAGCTGCTGGGAGAAAGGGAATGCAGGGGACTCACAGCACACACAGCCCCCCCTACACCCTACCCCAGATGTCAGCTGCTTTGTCTGCCTGTGCGGTTCGGTGCAGGGTTGGGGGGTGAGGGAGAGGAATCAGTGCGGCTGCTGGGAGAAGGGGACTCACAGCACACACACAGCCAACCCCCCTCCCTCACCCCCTACCTCCGATGTCAGTGCTGGGAGAAGGGGAATGCAGGGGACTCACAGCACACGCACAGCCCCCCCTCCTACCTCGATGTCAGCTGCTTTGTCTGCCTGTGGGGATAGGTGCAGGGCTGGGGGGGGGGGGTGATCGGTGTAGGGCTGAGGGGGGGGGGGGGAGGAGGAAGAGGGATCAGTGCGGCTGCTGAGAGAAGGGGAATGCAGGGGACTTGTGCTGCAGCCGGTGCCTCGCTCCACCTCTTCCTCCCTCCTCCTCCCGATCCGACATTGGACCGCAAGTGTCAAAATATTTTGTCGGATATATTCCGACATTGGACCGGAAAGGGTTAATACAGAATGGTTTCCCACACTGTGTAGATGTGAATCATTTCTCTCCTGTATGAATCCTCTCGTGTCTGAGGAGTTTTCTCTTAGTACTGAATTGTTTCCCACACTCTGTACATGTGAATGGTTTCTCTCCAGTATGAGTCATCTGGTGACTGAGGAGGTTGCTCTTAATACTGAATTGTTTCCCACACTCTGTACATGAGAATGGTTTCTCTTCAGTATGAGTCATCTGGTGTCTGAGGAGGCTGCTCTTAATACTAAATTGTTTCCCACACTCTGAACATGTGAATGGTTTTTCTCCTGTATGAGTCATCTGGTGTATGAGGAGATTGCACTTAACTGTGAATTGTTTCCCACACTCTGTACATGTGAATGGTTTCTCCCTTGTATGAATCCGCTCATGGTAGCGGAGATTTGTCTTCTGAGAAAAGCTTTTACTACACACTGCACATGTGAATGGTTTCTCTCCTCTATGAATCCTCTGGTGTCTGAGGAGACGGCTCTTAATTGTGAATTGTTTCCCACACTCTGTACATGTGAATGGTTTCTCCCCTGTATGAATCCGCTCATGGATGAGGAGCCCCGCCTTTGTAGAAAAGCTTTTACTACACTCTGCACATGTGAATGGTTTCTCTCCAGTATGAGTCATCTGGTGACTGAGGAGGTTGCACTTAATACTAAATTGTTTCCCACACTCTGTACATGAGAATGGTTTCTCTCCAGTATGAGTCATCTGGTGTATGAGGAGACTGCTCTTAATACTAAATTGTTTCCCACACTCTGTACATGAGAATGGTTTCTCTCCAGTATGAGTCATCTGGTGTATGAGGAGACTGCTCTTAATACTAAATTGTTTCCCACACTCTGTACATGTGAATGGTTTCTCCCCTGTATGAGTCATCTGGTGACTGAGGAGGTTTTTCTTAATACTGAATTGTTTCCCACACTCTGTACATGTGAATGGTTTCTCCCCTGTATGAATCCGCTCATGGATGAGGAGCCCCGCCTTTAAAGAAAAGCTTTTACTACACACTGTACATGTGAATGGTTTCTCCCCTGTATGAATCATCTGATGATTGAGGAGGGTCCCCTTGGTACCTAACTGTTTCCCACACAATGTACAAGTAAAAGGAGTCACTGCTGTCTGAATCATCTGGTGTGGAAGAAGTTTCCCCTTCAGTGAGAAACTGCTCCCACCATCTGTACATGTAAAGGTTTGCTCTCTAGCGGGGACACAAAGGTGTGTGAGCAGGTCCCTGTCCAGTGAGAAGCTTTTGCCACACTGACAACAGAGAAAAGGCTGAGCACCGCGGCTTTTTCTTAAATCTCTCGCATACCTTTTGCTGGACCCATATTTAGAGTCCGTCTCTGCTGTGTGCTGTACAAGGTCTGTAAATTCACCATCATGTGGCACTGGTTCCTTGTATGTATCCAAAATGTGGCAGGAATCATTGTTTTTTGGCACTTCTGGGCTGCGAGGAGTCAGACAGCTTCTGGATGTAACAGAGCTCAAGTTCTGTTCCTCATTCAGGCCGTTCTCTAACAGAAGTAAACAAAAAAGACAGAACAAATGTTTTCAATCTGTAAATCAAATTACTGAACGCAAATTACAAATCCAAAACACTGAAGAATCTATTTCACCGATACTTAATTAACAAAATATTCTCTTCACCCAGGGATTTAAACTTGTGGCACATGGACATCCAGTGGCCCCTAATGACTGTGGTGGTTCCCGAAGGCCTGAAATGTATTTGTAGCAGCTCTCACAGTGAAATCATTGATACATATATAACTTGTATTTATTACTGTATTCATTATTTAAAGATACATGTACATCCTCCAAATAATTAACATTAAAATGTCCATGAGAAGTAAAGTTAAGGAACTCCTGGTCTATCATATTAGTGCGTTAATAATATCAACTAAACCAGACAGCAACCTATAGTGTAAAGATACTGTAGATGCCCATGTATGTATGTCTTTATTTATATAAGGACCAAAGTGTACTCTGCGCTTTACAGCAGAAACAATACAGTACAGGGAATTATAATACAGTAAGTGCAACAAACAAAATCAGACAATAGGAACGGAAATCCCTGCCCTGGTGAGATTACAATCTAAGTGATGCAGTGACTACACTGTCCATGTAATCTTTTGTCATAAGACCCACAAACTAGAAAAACCAGGGGAGCGTAGACAAACATAGTGCAACCTGTAGCATAATATGTTAGAAGGAGCTCCCAACCGGGCACCACAGACTGAGGCCAATGCCTAGTATAAGGTATCACAGCAGGAACAATACGGAGGAGATAATCTTAAGAAAAGAGATGCACACGTGCAGTATCCAATAAAAACACAGTTTATCCAAAATGATAAAAGTGGAGGCTTGCAAGATCCCAATGGGAAAACAGGATTGACGGTTGTGATCTCAAGACCACATCTGGTTTTTCTTACCTGTGTTTCGTGTGGACCTTGAAACAGTCCGTCCAAGGGTTTGAGTGTTTTTTCCTTTTTTGTATTTTGTGTGTTTATTTTCACATATTATGTACACATATTTTCCATTTTAGTGTTATACTTATAATATTGCACTGTGTTTAGATATCGAGCGCCATCTAATGTGTTTCATATATTCGTTTTGTTTTGTTTTAGATAGGCTGCACTATTTATCACAATGGAAGAGATAGAAATAGATAACAACTGCTCCAATATTTTCTCTAGAAGACACACTAGATCTGTGGACTTCAAAAGTATTCTGAAACTAGATTTGGATAAAGCCCCTATTATAGGAGAAGCTAATATCCTTGCATCAGAATTTGATAAGTTGTTAACTAAAGACATAAAGAAATTTTGGGATTACACCTTTTTAGAGCAATATGTTTTAAGTGGGAGAGTCCCAAGAGGCCTTAGAATTAATAAAGACCCGTCCATGGATTTGGAAGATGAAAGCTTCCTTGACAAGTGGTACGGTCTTTTAGAGAAATGTTCTATTGACCTAATGGGTTTAGTTATAGAACAACAGAAGCATCATGTGTCACAGATTGACATAGAGGTGAAAGAAATTGAAGACAGAATTGGGACTTTAGATCAGACCACTCTCTTTAAAGAGAAAGATGCACAATTGCAAAAGAAATTAGATAAACTATGGAAAGAGACAATTACAAAGAAAGTAAAGAAATTCTTAAGAGATGAGGAGGATTACAAAGACGGGCCCCCTAGAAAACTTGAGAAAATTGAACCTAGTGCTGTTGAAATAGTGGATAAAACCATCCAAAAGTCTAAAATAACCCCCAAAAAACCCTCACCCAAAAAGGACACATCTAAGGGAAAGAAAAAACCTAGAAAATATACCCCTAAAAAAACTAGGATTAGTCCAGAAATGGAAAATTGGAGGACAAAACCATATAGAACCCCACACCAACAGGGCAATAAATATGCTAAAACACAAGTAAGCATAGAATTAACCCCGAAAAGATCTATGAGTATAGATTATGACTCAGAGGGGGAAATTAGTATATACAATAGAAAAGAACAACGAGAAGCCCAAAGAGACAAAATGTTTCAGAAAGGTGGCCTTAAGTTTAAAAACAAGAAGGATTTTTTTAGGGGAGGGGGGGTCAACTTCATTTCAGGGAATAAATTCATATGCCCCACTGATGAGAAGAGATCACTCCTCGGAAAAAAGGAAAAGGGAAAAAAACGACGAAAACGGGGAAGGGGACAGAAAGAAATACCCAAAGAAACCCAAGAAATAGGTAAAAACATATTCAATTTGAGTTCTAGGGTATTAACCAAACCCGAAGAGTCCCTTATCTCAAAAGGTTTGAAGTTCGCCCCCACTGTAGGCTCTAGTAACTTTGGCCTATTTTTGGATGCACAAAGATTTTTAAGGAAATTAACCATTAAAAGATTTTTTAGGCAAAAGGAGGTTGAGCTCAGAACCAGTGAGAATTCTAAAATAGATCTTAAAGAAGTTGCTACTCAACCTAAAAAAGATATGACACTATCACAAGAAAACTCACATATTGTGATGCATTCAGGTTTAAAACCATCCTCTACCTTTTACCCAAAACATATGAAAGGTAAAAATTTAGATGTCTTTACGCAATTAGTTCAGAAAGATTTTGAGAGGTTAGTCAGTTCTGATCAGAAATTTGACAATAACTTGAGTAAAAACGAAAGAGATGCCCTCAAAATCCTGCAGAAAGATACAAGCATTGTAATTAAACAAGCTGATAAGGGAGGAGGAGTGGCTATTCTCAACAGGGATGATTATATATCTGAGGCCCATCGGATTTTAGGTGATAAAAACACTTATACACCTCTAAGAAAGGATCCAACCTCAGACTTTCTATGCAAACTAAAAAATCTGCTGGATAAGGGGAAACAAGATGGAGTCATAAATGAGAGTGAATACAAGTTTCTGTATAAAGAACATCCGATTAGACCCATCTTTTACTATCTCCCTAAACTCCATAAGAGTTTAGTAAATCCCCCAGGAAGACCCATAATAGCGGGTATAGATTCCCTGACGTCAAATTTGTCGGCATACATAGATACGTATTTGCAGAAATATGTGAAAGAACTCCCGTCTTATCTGAAAGACACTACAGATATTCTGCGTGTTATAAATAACCAAAAGTGGGAAGAAGGATGGTTTCTTGCTACATGTGATTTAACTTTGTTATATACGTGTATTAGTCACAGAGATGGACATGATGCCATAGACACAGCGTTATCAAAGGATACAAATATGCCTCCAGAACAAGCAAACTTTATCCTAGACGGGATAAGGTTTATCCTAGAGCATAACTATTTCCTGTTTGAAGGAGTATACTACCTTCAGAAGTGTGGTACCGCTATGGGCACAAAATTTGCACCCAGCTATGCAAATCTTCTCATGGGCTCATGGGAGGAAGACCATATTTGGTCTATTGCAGAGCTGGGTGTGGATTTGTGCCTATGGCGGAGATATATCGACGACATATTCTTTATTTGGAGAGGGGATGAAGAAAGTCTCAAAAGATTTATATACTATCTTAATGACAACTTACTCAACCTTAAATTTAATTGTGAGTACAGTCGGGAAAGGGTTAATTTCCTGGACCTGACTGTGCTCATAGAAGAGGGAGAGATTAGTACTCAAACCTTCTTCAAAGACGTCGATATAAACAACTTTATCACACCTTCCAGTTGCCATCACCCAAAATGGCTACAAAATGTACCATATGGTCAAATACGTAGGGTTAAGAGGAATTGTTCGAATGATGATGTTTTTAACACACAATCTTTATTTATGCAAGAAAGGTTTAGGGATAAGAAATATGAAGAACAAATTATTCAGGATGCAGTAGAAAAAGTAGGATGTCTAGAAAGGAAAGATCTTATAAAAAATACAGAAAAAGATAAGACTAAAAAGAATTTTGACTTTTCTTTCATTACAAACTTTAATAGACAATCCGAAAAAATAACTAAGATAATACGCAGACATTGGCACATTGTCCAAAATGACCCCATCCTAGGTGAAATAGTACCTGATTGACCGACAGTCATTTTTAAAAAAGCTAATTCACTAAAAAACGCACTGGCACCTAGTGTTCTGCAAAAGGTCTGTAAAGAGAACAACAGGTGGTTACCCCAAATAAAAGTTTTTTTTTGGGTGTACCACATGCCTGGCATGTAGATATAGATCGGATGATAAGTTTGGATTCCAGTCAAATATCACTAATGAAAAGTTTTTTTATAAAACAACACATTACGTGTAGATCAGAATACGTGGTTTACCTAATACAGTGCCCATGTGGGCTTCAATATGTAGGCCAGACCACTAGGCCAGTTAAAACACGTATTCTGGAACACATTGGTAATGTACGTAAAGGTGTCACTACTCACTTTTTATCTAATCACTTCATCACCACACACCAAGGTGACACTTCAGGACTAAGGTTTACAGTGCTGGAACATGTTCTGCCCCACTGGAGAGGTGGGGACAGAAATGTTGCACTGAAAAAAAGAGAGAGTTTTTGGATCTTTTCTCTCAAAACCTTAGTGCCACAAGGCCTGAATGTGGATTTTGAGCTTGGTGTTTTTCTTTAAACGGTGTTTCAGTTTTTCTGTAATTTTCATATTTTTATATGATTTAGATGGGATTGCACCTTTTCATATTATTTTGGGAGCATTTTTTATTGACTGGTGTTCAGTCTTATGGTCCGATCTATGTCTAAAGTAGTCAGGATGTCCTTGAAAGTATGCCTCATTTTATATGATTATTGAAATTTGATGTTGTACTCTAACCTAATTTCTTTGTCTTTTTAAGATTCATCTATCGACTGCTCAATATGACTATGAGAGAGTGTGATAGTTTATGTGTTTTTTAAATACTTTAGTGTGTAATTCATTACTATGGCAATGACCAGTTAGAATTATCATTTTTTAATATGTTTTAAATATGCTTTGGTATTATTAAACTATTTTATTACGATTGTATAATTAAATGTTTATCATTGTTTTATATATGGATATGTATTTCCCTGTGTGCGGTCACATTTATGTAATTGGCCCGTCATTTTGGGGATGTTCAATCAATTATCCTATGGAGGAGGGGATTTTGATAGGAGTATGGGTATAAATAAGACACCCAGGACAGGTCACTGCTACAACTGACGAAGCCGTCTGCTAGAACGGCGAAACGCGTTGAGCGTGACCTAATAATCAAGAGAGAGAGAGTGCCTGGGATCCCGTAGCTGTTTTCCTACCTGCGGCGCAACCGGAAGTGACGTGACGGCCCCAAGACCGGAAGTGACGAGACGGCTCCAGGCTGAAGTGTACCGTGGCGGTTTGCTGGCACAGAGACGCTGTGATGTGGTCTAGAGATCACCACCGTCAATGCTGTTTTCCCATTGGGATCTTGTAAGCCTCCACTTTTATCATTTTGGATAAACTGTGTTTTTATTGGATACTGCACGTGTGCATCTCTTTTCTTAAGATTATCTCCTCCGTATTGTTCCTGCTGTGATACCTTATACTAAACATTGGCCTCAGTCTGTGGTGCCCGGTTGGGAGCTCCTTCTAACATATTATGCTACAGGTTGCACTATGTTTGTCTTTTTTTCTTTTTAAAGGTATCTACGCTCCCCTGGTTTTTCTTACCTGTGTTTCGTGTGGACCTTGAAACAGTCCGTCCAAGGGTTTGAGTGTTTTTTCCTTTTTTGTATTTTGAGTGTTTTTTCCTTTTTTGTATTTTGTGTGTTTATTTTCACATATTATGTACACATATGTTCCATTTTAGTGTTATACTTATAATATTGCACTGTGTTTAGATATCGAGCGCCATCTAGTGTGTTTCATAGATCCCCATGTATGTATGTCTTTATTTATATAAGGCCCGCAGTGTACTCAGCGCTTTACAGCAGAAACAATACAGTACAGGGAATTATAATACAATAAGTGCAACAAACAAAATCAGGCAATAGGAATGGAAATCCCTGCCCTGGAGAGCTTACAATCTAAGTGATGCAGTGACTACACTGCCCATGTAATCTTTTGTCATAAGACCCACAAACTAAACTGCTCCATTTTGTGTAATATTTTGTCAGTCAAAAATACTATTCATATAATTTCCTAAGAACGCGGCTTTGGTGTAATATTTGACTCCTCTCTTTCCTCCTTCTCTCACATTCAAAACAAAGAAAAAAAGGAGCACTGCAGAAAAGAAGAACTGGAGGCAAAAGCAGAAAAAATAAAAGAGTTACTGAGACACAGCCTAAGTTAAAAGAGAAACCTCCAACGCGTTTCTCGCCATGGGCACTTTATCACAGAGTGGTTTCCTGAGTCTAGAGAGAGTCACGTTATAGGCACTCCCACCCAGAAACATTGCCTACCTGTATCCCAGGTAAAACGTTCCATGGGAACAAAACAGTCCGGGGAAAATGTAACCACGGAAAGAAGGCAGTATAACTGTGGGGGAGTAATCCAGCAAAAGGACACAATAAAGAATACAATAACAATAAACTTAAATAGACTCATAAGGACAAAAACAATTAAATGAAAAAGCATCAAATTTAAAAATGGATAAGATGTGGATAGAATAAAATTATTTATATTAACTGCAACACCAAATAATATAATCATGTAATAATATACATATAATAAATGTAAATTCAACTACCAAGGCAAAGAACAATTTGAATCTTGATAAAGGGGATATACAGTTAGGTCCAGAAATAATTGGACACTGATACAAGTTTTATTATTTCGGCTGTGTACGAAAATAAATTCAAGTTACAGTTAAATAATGAATATGGGCTTAAAGTGCAGTATAGGAGCTTTAATTTGGGGGTATTCACATCCAAATTGGAGGAAGGGATTAAGGAATTACATCTCTTTAATATGTAGGCCTCTTTTTCAAGGGAACAAAAGTAATTGGACAATTGACTCAAAAGCTGTTTCATGGACAGGTGTGGGCTATTCCTTCGTTATTTCATCATCAATTAAGCAGGTAAAAGGTCTAGAGTTGATTCCAGGCATGGCATTCGCATTTGGAAGCTGTTGCTGTGAACCCACAACATGCGGTCAAAGGAGCTCTCAATGCAAGTGAAAAAGGGCATCCTTAGGCTGCAAAAAAAAAAAAAATCCATCGGAGCGATAGCAGGAACATTAGGAGTGGCTAAATGACCAGTTTGGTACATTCTGAGAAAAAAAGAACACACTGATGAGCTCTGCAACACAAAAGGGCCTGGACGTCCACGGAAGACAACAGTGGTGGATGATCGTAGGATCCTTTCCATGGTAAAGAAAACCCCTTCACAACATCCAGCCAAGTGAAGAACACTCTCCAGGAGCTAGGCATATCATTATCCAAGTCTACCATAAAGAGAAGACTTCACAAGAGCAAATGCAGAGGGTTCACCACAAGGTGCAAACCATTCATAAGCCTAAAGAATAGAAAGGCCAGATTAGTCTTTGCCAAACAATATCTCAAAAAGCCAGCCCAGTTCTGGAACAGCATTCTTTGGACAGATGAAACTAAGGCCTCGGTCCCGCTGCGCTCGTTGGCGCGGGCGGCCATGTCGCGAGTTCCCCACCAGCAGGGGAATCCCCACCGAGCCGGCCCCCCCTGGCGGCACAACGCGCTACACGCTGTGGCGCGTCAGCCGCTAGGAGACACAAGAGAATGGTGTTTCCTAGCGTTGACGCGTCACGTGGTGTGGCTGTGAGCCAATGGGGAGGGGACGCTTCGGGAGGAGGAGAGGCTTCGGGGAGCGGGGAGGAGTGTGAAGTGAAAGCAGGTGAGTGCCTGTCTGTGTGTATGTGTGTGCCTGAGTGCGTGAGTGCCTGCCTCTGTCTGTGTGTGTGTGTCTGTGTGTGTGTGTGTGTGCCTGCGTGTGTGTGTTGCTTACTTACCTTGTGTTGCTTACTTACCTTAAAAATCAGCAGCTCCAGCCCGAGTCCGTGGAGGGAGAGTACCGGGTCCCTCCGCTCAAGCCACGCCCCCCCTCCCTGTCAATCCTCCCACTCCCACCCACCTCCCGCTCCCTACAGACCGCATATCGCGGTCTGTGTATGTCAGCGCACCGCCTGTCTGCAGTGCGGGTGCGCTGACTCTGGGAGCGGGGCCTTAGCCTAAGATCAACCTGTACCAGAATGATGGGAAGAAAATAGTATGGAGAAGGCATGGAACGGCTCATGATCCGAAGCATACCACATCATCTGTAAAACACGGTGGGGGCAGTGTGATGGCATGGGCATGCATGGCTTACAATGGCACTGGGTCACTAGTGTTTATTGATGATGTGACAGAAGCAGCCGGATGAATTCTGAAGTGTATAGAGATATTTTGTCTGCTCAGATTCAGCCAAATTCAGCGAAGTTGATTGGACGGCGCTTCATTTTACAGATGGACAATGACCCAAAACATACTGCGAAAGCAACCCAGGAGTTTTTTAAGACAAAGAAGTGGAATATTCTGCAATGGCCGAGTCAATCACCTGATCTCAACCCGATCGAGCATCCATTTCACTTGCTGAAGACAAAACTTACGGCAGAAAGACCCACGAACAAACAACAACTGAAGACAGCTGCAGTAAAGGCCTGGCAAAGCATCACAAAGGAGGAAACCCAGCGTTTGGTGATGTCTATGCGTTCCAGACTTCAAGCAGTCATTGCCTGCAAAGGATTCTCAACAAAGTATTAAAAATGAACATTTTATTTATGATTGTGTTAATTTGTCCAATTACATTTGAGCCCCTGAAATAAGGGGACTGTGTATGAAAATGGTTGCAATTCCTAAACGTTTCATACAATATTTTTGCTCAACCCCTTGAATTAAAGTTGAAAGTCTGCATTTCTATTGCATCTCGGTTGTTTCATTTTAAAATCCATTGTGGTAGCAGTGTAAAGAGCCAAAATTATGAAAATTGTGTCAGTGTCCAATTATCTCCGGACCTAACTGTACATAATGAATAAGATGTAAATAAATAAACCACACTGAGAAAATTGCCACAGTAAGGATACAATACTACTCATCAAATGTGACAAGAGAGACACATATGTATCTCAATGATAGAAACAAATGTATATGAAAAACACAGTATAATATAACAAGAGAATGGGCAAAGGAATAATATAGCTTAGAGAAAATGTTTTAGGTCCCATTCTGTATTAATCCCAAAACAGGATAGAGTATTAAGTGAGTGGATCCAAAACATCTCACGCTGATTAAGCTGTTTCATTCTATCACCCCCTCGTGCAGTGACAGGTATAGATTCAATCCCCTTGAGTAGGAACAGGTATAGATTCAATCCCTTTGTGTAGGAACAGGTATAGATTCAATCCCCACGTGTAGGGACAGGTATAGATCCAATCCCCTCGTGTAGTGACAGGTATAGATTCAATCCCCTCGTGTAGTAACAGGTATAGATTCAATCCCCACGTGTAGGAACAGGTATAGATTCAATCCCCTCGTGTAGGAACAGGTATAGATTCAATCGCTGAAAAATGAAAGGTGGACAAGTTTCCCAATGTACAATTTGTAAAATGTTTGGAAACTGGGAGCATCTGATGTAGTTTTTAATAGAACGAATGTGCTCCATAATTCTGACCTTCACTGCTCTGATTGTCCGCCCAACGAATCCTCGACCACAACCGCAGGTGAAGTAATAAATCACAAAAATACAATGAATAAAAACTGGAATTGTGTGTGTTTTCTTACTGTGTACAATATCAATAGATTTGATAGGATTGGCATAGCAACAAATTCACATTTACCATATTTGAAAAAAAAAAAAAACGTGTATTAAATTTGATTCATGAACACGGTCTGACCTGGAGGGAAATAAACTAGGCGAAAGATAGTTTGCCAAGGATTTAGTCTTTCTAAATGCAAATTTTGGTCCTTGTTCAATTGGCTCTAAGGTCTTCCTCCAAGGTGAGCACTTCCCAATGTTTCTGGATGATTGAGCGGATTTGATCTATGCCGTGTAATAAACAGCAGATTGGACCCTTCGGGAGTGCCCTGGTCTCTCCTTGATTTAAACCCCCTGCCTAGAACCAGTCGAACCATAAGACAGTAACTCAGCATGAGTACAGAGTTTGGCATTCATGTAAGCCTCCTCTATAACCCCTGTTCTGCAGCCCCTGACAGAAAATCTGTTTGCCAATTCGGTGGCCTGTTGATGAAAAGAATCCTCGTTAGAGCAAAGCCGCCTTAGGCGGAGGAATTGGCCCTTGGGTATACCACGGATGAGTGACCAGGGGTGATTGCTATCCGCTTTAAGAAAGGTATTTCTGGAATTTTGTTTCCTATAAATGTCAGTCTGTATTTCTCCTGTAACGTCAATAAATAAAGTGATATCTAAATAATTAATGTGATTAATATGGGTGTAACATGGGACTTATCCCTGTTCAGTAATATGCCTTTAATCCAGCAGTGTGGTGGTTAACTGCTGGTAGTCAATTAACAAACACCACCTGCCTGATTGTTTACAAAAACCTGTCTGTTCAGACAGGCAGTGACTCTGACTGAGAGCTGACATTTGGAGCTGACCAGTCTTGAGCTCTAGAAAAAGTAGAGAGTGATCTCCAATGTTCCAATGCTACAAATCATATATATATATATATATATAGAGAGAGAGAGAGACAAATGTAATCACTGTCCAGGAATGACTAGAAAAAGTCTCAATGCAGGTATAAGATGATAAATATTAAAGAAATAATGACATCCGTGGTGGCTGTAGAGGTATAAGCACACCAGTCGGGGGTTAATGAGCAAATGTGGACCGGAGGTACAGAGTGATGAGACCATAGTCCCACCACCTGTACCTCTATGATAGTCCCGATAATGCTAACCTGACCCGACTGGTAACCCTGCCACCTTCTCAACCGTGACAAGCAATGAGGCAAGATCCCATCCAACTTGTATATGGCACGGGGATTCACAGCTGTTTGGAGACCGGAGAAACGGGGCGCTCCTGCTGGAACTGCAAACAGAGACCCACGACTGCTCTGCTGCCCGGCGTGTACGCCAATCCCTCAGCTCACCGATGCGGATGACGTGGGAGCTGCGTCACAGGAACCACCGGCTGCGCTGAACTGGAGTCCCGAAGGTAGTGCGCTCTAGCCCATCGATCGTCTTAGGGCTAACATCCAAAATACAACCATCCGTGCTGTGACCAATGCGGATGACATAGAAGCTGTGTCACAGGGCTCACCGGGTGTGTAAAACTGGGGTCCCAAGGCAGAGCGCTCTAGCCCGTAGATCGTCCTGGGGGCTAGATCCAGATGGCAATCAACCGTGCTGTGACCTGGGAAACCGCATGCAGGGTGTTTCTGGCGTGCAGATCAGCTGGATACCACCTCCGTTCAATGCCAATAATGAACACCTGTGGCAATTGAGACTGCTGTGTGCTCCATATCAAAAAAGGGAGTAGAAGTCAAGTAGAACGAATGGTCACTACTCCTAGTAACACCACAAGCTTATAAAATAAAAATATTCTTTATTACAAAAAACGGCTGGACATCATAGTGAAACCACTCTGACGCTTTTCATCCCTACATGGGACTTTATCAAAGAGTACATGGTTCAGATAGCAGGCATGTCTAATATAGATGTAAGCAAAATCTGATTGGACAACTCCAAATCAGACACAGCAGACAGCAATGAACACATGGATAGAAGCATATTAACTATAACATGTCTGGAATAGAACAAATGACACATATATATAGAATTAACCATATAATAGACAAACAAAATAAAAAATAAAAAATAATAAATATTAAAAACAAAACATGATGTCAAGCACAATACTAAGAAATTGTATGAATAAAGAAAATCATGGCAGAAAACAGTCAAAGGAAAACAATCAATAATAGATTATAAATGAAGACAAATAATGTTGTTGAAATCATTGAAATATACCATATAATAAACTTAAACTGTAAGTACACAGTGAGAATATAAAATACAAAATTAATTTGTACAAATTACAGTAATAAAACAGTACAATACTCTCCATGTCCTTGTAACTAGAGGAAATGTTTCAACTCCCAGTCAGAGTTCATTCAAAGGGGATGGAGAGTATTGAGAGTATATATCCAATACATTTCTTTCTGATTTAATCGATTCTCCCTATTGCCTCCCCTGGGGTGACGGGGTACATGTTCAATGGCTGAAAAGGAGAAGTTACCAATACCCCCCCTAGGGCACTGTGAGAAATGTCTGGATACCGGATGGACCAAATCTTTTCTCTTGATCAACCGAGTATGTTCAGCTATACGGACCCTAAGAGGTCTAATAGTGCGTCCCACATATCTGTGGCCGCATGCACATGAAAGAACATACAGTACACAACAAAAGATGTGTTACAATTTAGAAAATTCTTAATATTAAATTTTTTTGAACCATTAGAATAGGTTATAAATTTTGCAGGCAATGCATATTGACACATAGAGCAATTCGCACAATTATAAAAACCTTTAGGTATAGTACTAATAGTAGGAGTTCGTAAACCAGAATCAAATAAACTGGGAGAAAGGTGAGAGGCTAAAGTTTTAGCCTTGCGGAAGGTAAATCTAGGACCACTTGACAAAGAGGGACCAATGTCCTCGTCGAGGAGAAGAGTGTGCCAATGTTTACATATGATCTTAGAAATTAGTGGTGATTGGGCACTGTAAGTTGTTACAAAGAATGGACTTTGTGTGGTATTAAAAGATGACTTATTGGGTATAGTAGATTTCAAGCCAGTTCTTTGAATCAAAGTATCTCTATCCATAGAGTCAGCTTTAACAAAGGCGACCTCTGTGTCTTTTGTGGAATAGCCCCTGGCTACAAATCTGTCAAACATTTCTTTTGATCTTGACAGAAAAATATCATTAGTTGAACAAAGTCTTTTTAGTCTCATGAATTGAGATCCAGGAATATTCCTAATCAATGAACGGGGGTGACACCTCCGTGCTTTGAGAAGCATATTCCTGGAATTCTTTTTGCGAAAAATATCGGTCTGAATGTTCATCTCACTGTCAATATACAGGGTCAGATCTAAATAATTAATGTGATTAATGTTGTGCTCAAACGTGAATTTAATATTATAATCATTAGTGTTTATATAGTGAATAAAAGAAAATAAAAAGTGCTCATCACCATCCCAGATAAGTATCAGGTCGTCAATATATCTCTTAAAAAAGATGATATTATGACGAAAAGAATTGTTAGAGTGATAAATAAATTGTGTCTCCCAAAAACCCATAAATAAATTAGCGTATGACGGTGCAAAACTCGTGCCCATAGCAGTGCCTAATTTTTGTAAATAAAAATGTGAATCAAAAAGAAAATAATTATGTGTGAGTAGAAAAAATATAGATTCTTGTAAAAAAGTGCAATGTGAGACTGATAATGTGGATAAATCAAGAAAGTGCCGTATCGCTTTAAGTCCGTGATTGTGCTCAATAATGGAAAACAGGGAGGCCACATCTAATGTGACCCACCTGTATTCCTTGTGCCATGTAAGGTCCTGTAGCTTGACAATGAGATCAGCTGTGTCCCTGATATAAGAGGGAAGTTGGAAAACCAGGCGCTGTAAGAACTTGTCCACATACCGCGATAACCCATCTCCCAAAGATCCAATGCTCGCCACTATTGGTCGTCATGGGGGGTCGACTAGCGATTTATGGATCTTTGGGAGATGGTGGAATACCGGAATCACGGGATGTGGACAGTTCAAAAATTCACACTCTTTGTAACTTAAAACATTTAGAATTCTTCCAAAGGATAACAGTTCAGTAAATTCCAAAGAATATTTTGAAGTTGGATCCTCTTTTAGAGGCTGGTAGAAATTGGTATCATATAATTGCCTCAATGCTTCTTGTTTATATTGATCAGAGGACAATATCACTAGGGCTCCCCCTTTGTCTGCATTTCTAACTACAATATTAAAAATTTTCTTTATTAAGTCAATTTGTTGTATCTCTGTATAGGTCAAATTGACAGAATTAACATTGGAATAAGAAAAGCCTTGGGAAAGTAACTTTAAATCTCATTCAACCAAATGTTCAAATGTGGTTATAGATGGGCCCCTATTGTAACTGGGGCAAAATAAAGATTTTTTTCGATACCCGGAGTCTTATGACCCAAAAAAGGGTTGAACATATGTGTTCAAAGGCTCTCCTTGTGATTCTAGCAAATTTTCCATATCAGAGATAAAACAATTTTCTTGAAAATTTAAAAAAATTCATACTCTCAGTGTTAAGCTGTGAAGGTTCTGTAGAAACCACATTAGTAGCTGTGCCTAATAAACGATTTCGTGTGGAGAATAGTTTCTTTAAAGAGAGTTTGCGAGTAAAGTTTTGGAGATCTATTACTGTTTGGAATAAGTGAAAATTCTGTGTGGGGGCAAACCCCAATCCTTTGTTCAGGAGCCTAAGCTGGTCCAAGGAAAGATCTACACCTGACAAATTAATTACATTATCAGGAGAGTTCATTCGTATTTCTTCCTCTTGGACCTGCCTCTGCTTTCGTCGTTTCCTCTGGGACCTTCGTGTTCTCCTCGGCCTCTGGGATTTGACTGTAAAAAAGCCGAGGAGGGTTGGCCAGATGTTTTGGGAACCTTAGACTGAAATGTAGTAGTTGTGGCTCTGATTTCATACCCAGTAGCTCCACGATCATCTCGGGAATGGCCTGTAAAACTGATTGGGACCTTGCCTCATAATCTGAGACATCTGAGTCAAAACTGGAGGTCTCCCTTCTAGTGTTCTTCAAAATAGATTTATTTGGATTATTGTTAGACCAATTTTTTGATTGTTTATGTTTACCCCTTGGTGTGCTTGAACCTACAAACTCCTTTGAAGTCTGTCGTTTCTGCCAACAGTATACTTGGCTTTTAGTATAATCAATGCGGTCTCTCTCAAATTTAGAGTGTTTTTTCTCACTAATAATCTCTTCAATAGACTCAACATTAAAGGAAAGAGTTTTATCATTTTTGATAAATTGTTCCATTTTAGAGAATGGTTTAAGCTTTTTTTGGAGAGTCGCTATTTCATCCATAAGTTTAGATTTTTCTGATGTTTTTTGTTGGATAATTAACTCCATAAGCTGTCTAGAACATGTATCTAAAATTTTTACCCAATCTTGCTCAAATTTACTACTCATAAAACCAAATGAGGGCACCTTTTTGACCCGTAAACCCCAGGGATTCTGTTACATCTAATATAGTTCTCTAGTGAGGTAATGTCCCACCAGAGTCTTATATTCATAACGAGAAGTTTTTCTAATTTAACAAAGTGATGTGTCATGTCTGACGGTTCATCACATGTGATATCATGGATACCATCAAAAAGGTGTGCAGCTTTTCTAGAGCATCTGGTGTTATCTCCACATGAACGAACATATGTATCAGCATCCTCCTCTAATACAACATTATCTTCAATGAAATCTTCCATGATAAATCAAATGAGCTATAAATATCAAAAAGGAAATAAATTAATTAAAAAAATGTTAATAAGTTTGATGGAGTAATCCTGTGCAGATAATTACAAAAAAGTAGAAATCAATAAATAATGTATACTAAAAATACATATATTAGAAAGTACTATAGCATTTCAATATTATTATAATGAGAACTTATATGATGAGCAAACGGAAAAAAGTCTGTAACTAGAAAAAGTAGAGCGTGATCTCCAATGTTCCAATGCTACAAATCATAATTAGAGACAAATGTAATCACTGTCCAGGAATGACTAGAAAAAAGTCTCAATGCAGGTATAAGATGATAAATATTAAAGAAATAATGACATCCGTGGTGGCTGTAGAGGTATAAGCACACCAGTCGGGGGTTAGTGAGCAAATGTGGACCGGAGGTACAGTGATGAGACCACAGCCCCACCACCTTTAACTCTATGACTATGACTCCCCTTGGAATGAACTCCGACTGGGAGTTGAAACATTTCCTCTAGTTACAAGGACATGGAGAGTATTGTACTGTTTTATTACTGTAATTTGTAAAAATTAATTTTGTATTTTATATTCTCACTATGTACTTACAGTTTAAGTTTATTATATGGTATATTTCAATGATTTCAACAACATTATTTGTCTTCATTTATAATCTATTATTGATTGTTTTCCTTTATGATTTTCTTTATTCATACAATTTCTTAGTATTGTGCTTGACATCATGCTTTGTTTTTAATATTTATTATTTTTTCTTTTGTTTGTCTATTATATGGTTAATTCTATATATATGTGTCATTTGTTCTATTCCAGACATGTTATAGTTAATATGCTTCTATCCATGTGTTCATTGCTGTCTGCTGTGTCTGATTTGGAGTTGTCCAATCAGATTTTGCTTACATCTATATTAGACATGCCTGCTATCTGAACCATGTACTCTTTGATAAAGTCCCATGTAGGGGTGAAACGCGTCAGAGTGGTTTCACTATGATGTCCAGCCGTTTTTTGTAATAAAGAATATTTTTATTTTATAAGCTTGTGGTGTTACTAGGAGTAGTGACCATCCGTTCTACTTTACTTCTACAGTCTTGAGCTCTGCACAGCAGAGCTGATTTCAAGACACAGGGAAAACTACTACACCTGAAGCTGAACCAGGAAGTGAGAAGATTTTCCCTGCAAGAAACAGATAAGACTTTTATTCTTAAGAGACTGCTTATATCTGCTTATTTCATGTTATATGTTTTGGGGCTGCGAGAACTGCTTGACTAAGGGAGATGTGAATTATTGCATAGTGTTTCACTAGAAATACTCCCAAGTGAATAGAAGCTTTGTCCCCCCCCCTGTGTTTGGATGAATTTCCAGATAAAAAGGAAAAGGCACAATAAAGCCTTATTATAATTTCACATTATAAACGACTCCAAGTGTGTACCTCTGTGAACGTCCGTCTACAATGGGGTTCATAAGTAAAGTTAAGATTCAACATATTGAAATTAAGTGGATTAATGAAAGTGTCCAGTGAATGTGAATCCCCTTCCCAAATCATAATCAGGTCATCAATAGAACGCTTGTAAAAAAAATAATATGATGCCGAAAAGGATTAGAATCACCAAAAATAAATGTGGATTCCCAGAGACCCATAAAAAGATTAGCACACGACGGGGCAAAGGAGGTACCCATAGCCGTACCCCGTGTCTGCAAGTAAAACTGTGACTCAAATAAAGAATAATTGTGAGTCAATAAAAATGTGATGGAATCTAAAAGAAAAGTGCGAAGTGAAATAGATAATGAAGAGCCGAAGAGTAAGGGGTTAAATACTCCCCTAGCAATGCTCACGGGGAATGTCCACGTGTTAAACATACACTTTGTATCCTTTCGAATCTTCTTTTCCTTCCCAAAGAAGCCTAGACCTCCATAATCCACATCAGCCAGAATCAATAATGTCACATATCATGTCCTTTCATAACCACTCTTGATAGACTTCCACTAGCCTTAATAGGTAAATCTTATGTGGTTGTCAGTGGTTTAGGGTACTGTAGACATATAGTATACATCACTTTCACTGTCCGGAAGAATTGCCTGGACTCTTGGGACGCTGTCCCCATCTATCAGTTAAGCTATGTCTAAAGACTGTGGCTATTATTGCGTATCTGGTGACCCTTAATGAGAGGATATTGTTTAAGCTGGGGAACCAGGTTAGTTAGGGATGGGTCCCTTGAATTTGTTCTCCCAAATGCGTTTTATCGCATCTATTGATGGTCAGACGCCCATAACTCTGCATTTCCAACCTTTATACGTGTCTGAGAGCCATATTGCACTTCTAACTCTGCTGCATGTGGCTTGTCCCAGAACACCCAGCAGGCCTGGGGACTTCCTATGAGAGGCAATTAACCATGAATATTCACTAAATGTGACCATGCGCCTTGTAACAAGATAACACCCCTTTGTGCAGACAAAGGAGAAAAGGTACTCACCAGAGACAGGAAATGGAACAGTTTCACTCTTTATTGGGGTCAGATGTTCCTCAGTGTTCGGTTCTTCCTTCTCTGACTTAATCTCTAAACTCTCCGGTACAATCACTGGGAAACCTGGCAATAAGAAAAGGGAAACCCATCATGTAAAGCTGGGAGTGGGGGCGCTTCTTGTGATATCAGTATACAGAAATACTCTATACTGATCCCTATGGGGGAGGGCTGAAGGGATTGATTTTACTTAATTAACCCTTTGAGTGCTGAAGTTTTTACCCCCAAGTGCTGAAAACATTTTGGAGCTACCAATGTTCAAACCTCAATAACAATAATATTTCCAATATAACCTTAGATAAATCATTTTTTCATTAGGACAGGTATCTTATAATTGTATGCACGCTTTAATATTATTTACCAAAATATTGTACACATATCAGTCCATTTTTAAACATACTGAATACAGATAAGTGAGGATGTAAGGGTAATTACCACAAACAGGAAATGCATCTATTTCTTCCTTTATTGGGGTCAGATGTTCCTCTGTGTCAGTCTCTTCTTTCTCTGACTTAATCTTTAACCTCTCCGGTACAACCACTGGGAAACCTGGCAATAAGAAAAGGAAAATACATCATGTAAAGCTGGGAGTGGGGGAGCTTCTTGTGATTTCACCTCCTCTGATATTGGTATAATATAATAATTCCTGTAAAGAAATGTATTACGAGCCCTTCTGGCAGAACATGACAGAGGTGAAGATGTATTATCTTCTTCCCTGCTGATGGTTCTATAAGAAAATAAGATTAGTTTGGGTGTTTGACTCGCATAACTGCCAAATAATCAGAGATTCCCCCCTTGCATATTCCAAAGACACTAAATTATCTCCTCTACTCACTTAACAAGCGTCGATCCATGCTGGCAGTGGGCAGTGCTGCTCTGGAGGTGCTGGCAGTGGGCAGTGCTGCTCTGGGAGGTGCTGGCAGTGGGCAGTACTGCTCTGGGAGGTACTGGCAGTGGGCAGTACTGCTCTGGGAGGTGCTGGCAGTGGGCAGTGCTGCTCTGGAGGTGCTACCGGAGGTTACTTAATCTATATGTGTTGGGTTTTAGAATGTGCCTGTATATAAAACAGAATTGGAATGATCAGCTTTTTTTGGACAAATATACAGCATTTAGTATCAGCTCTTTCACACCTAAATCATTAACCCCAAAGGAGTCGGAGAAGACAGGGGCACCAAAAAACACACATGGTCAATTCGCAAACAGGAACTTCATTTCAAACACTGCAAAACTTTAATGGCTCAGGATTGTGTCACAACATAACCATCTAGAAAAGTATAAAGAGAGTCGGAGATTAGCAGCCAAAAGACCAGTAAAGTCCTCATAGTGTAACATAGTAACATACTGTAATGTTCCATAGTATGAATAAAAAGCAGATACAGTACATGAGTGAGACTTTGATAAATGCTCCCGATACTCTCTCAGGTCCAGCAGTTCTGCTCCATACTGACACAGTCTCACTTTCCTATTTCATACGGTGAGAAGTGGGTAATGCAGAGGAACCAGTGCAGTAACTTCCCCTCACCTTACCCCACCATAATAAATAGGGCGGTTTGATCCCTCACACCCTCATTAATTTGTTCCTCGATCACCTCCAGTTTCTCACATTCAGCACATTTGTACCTGGCAGGACATGCTTATATAAAGGAATGCCTGGGAAACACTGACATTTTACTCACTGATTATTTATTTTCCCCTGGTCTCTCAATGTCAGCACATGACATGAGGGAATAGGCTCTGCCCATCTGAAGGTAGGACACAGACTTCTGACCTGCTCACACCCTTACAAGCCCGTCCTATTATGATGGGATCACTGCTTCCCGACCCAGATAATTTCCAGAGGAATAGTTATATTCTGATACTGAATCAAAAGCTCTATTCTCTGTGTTATATCTGTGGAACGTATCTACACGTATAATACAAGTATTGTAAACACAATAAGACAGTCTGTGAGTGGGTTTATTGGCTTTGCACCTCATCCCAGGCTATGTTTAAAAGCTGTGTTTAAAGCAGCAAGCATTGGCTTAAGGGTTTTCCATGTAATAATGGACTTGACAAAAGTGTGTATATATATGTATGTGTATATATATATGTATGTGTATATATATGTATATGTATATATATGTATATATATATATATATATATATATAAAAATAATATATCCCGGTCCCCTTGGGCTTTCCAGTACCCCCCCTCACCTTGGCGGCGGTCGCGGGTGCCGCCGAACACAGCAACTGACCAGTCAGCTGGCCGCAAGAGTGGGTGTGGGCGGTTGCTGGTGCGGCGGTGATCGCATAGCCAGGTAGTCACGGCGGCTCCATTGCAGGGTGCCGCCATCTTCTTTTGCCTGGCGCATGCGCAGTGGGGGCAGTAGTTGCGGAGGCCTTCGGCAAGCTTGCGCATGCGCAGCTATAGCGCGTGAACCCCCCATCAATCAGGAGAGGCTATGGGCAGGGACTACATGTCACATGAGCCTCAGGAGCGCCCCACATGACGCCAGGGAGCCAATAGAGGTGCAGTATCTCCCTGCTCTCAGGGATTGATACAATTCGCGCGCTGGGAAACACGTCAGTCGGCGCCAGGAGAGTCTAGGGGAAGGAGGTGAGGTTAGTAATACACGTGACATTCATAAATAACAAATAATACAAATAACAGATCATGGGAATAATCGCTTCAGACATAAATGTAACATTTCGGAAGAGTCCCTGCTCCGGGGAGCTTACAATCTAATTGGTGGGAAGAACGTACAGAGACAGTAGGAGGGCGTTCAGGTAAGTGCGTCTGCAGGGGGCCAAGCATTATGTATCGTGTATAGAGAAGCTATAGCCCATAACACACACATGATGCTGCCCCTGTGGTAATGAAGGAGTTAAACTCCAACCAATACTCCCTCAATCTAATTACTTTCTAACTCTATTTAATAACTTTCCCAATCTTATCCTCACTGATTCCTAATGTTAATTCCCAATGTAAAATAACCCCCATTATCTCCCAGTCCCTGTGATACAGGAGGAGTAACCCCTACCCCAGTGCCAGAGGCCCCCCCTCACTATCAGAGGCTCAGCCTCTCAGGCTCCTGTGTGTAAGGAAGCTCAGAGCAGCACTGGGATAATGTGCACAGGTCACACAAGGGAGGGGAAGGGAGGAGGAGGAAAGCACTTACCCAATAACACAGGCTGAAGATCTCTGTGCAGCAGGGGGTGGGCAATGTGAGGGGGACACAGGAAAGGGGACTTAGAGGCTGTAGAGCCTATTCCCCAGTGTGTCCCCCCCTCAGTGCCTGAGATGTGCACTTTATCCCCCCCTCACTGTGTGTGTACTTCCTATGGAGGGTGGGGGAGCCCCTGTGATCTCTCAGTCCTTCCCTGTGGGAGTGACCTGGATTCCCCCTCAGGATGTGGGACAGTCTGTGCTCAGGGTCAGTGTTTCCTGCCGGAATCAAACCTCACACACCAGGACATCCGGCTGCAGCAGAGGGACCATAGAGAGGGAAGAGAGGAGGCCAGAGCGCCTGTAACCTGCCCTTCCTGATCTCATATGGAACAGTGACCCCTGGTGGGCTCCCAAGCAAGGTGTGGGAAGTTATCCCTGGTGAGTGAAGAGAGAGACAAGCTCTGTATCTGTGCTCAAGGATATTCTCCAAAATGTTGAAATAACCAATAGATAATCATAATGTCCAGTCCACGCAATAGCAGAAGAAGTAAGGGCTTGCTTGTGAGGGTAGTCAAATAATGCTCCAATTTAAAGGGAGGAGGAACAAATAGCATAATACTCCTGGATTGATCCCATAGTGGAACTGAATGCACCAGGTAATCCCAATGAGCTTTTAACTGAATGAACAATCACTCCCCTGGGGCTAGAGTCAGCCAAACACCCACAGAGTACTAGAATATAAGCAATGAAAGTACTCACACTGGCACATTATGCCCATTGATGTCCTGTATTGTGCCTGCAGCTGCAGCATACGTTTGGAGAGCAGTGTCCATAGGGATAGGGTGACCAGATTTTGAAAATGAAAACCGGGACACATTTTTTTTTTTTACATAACAGTTTATTTATTGTAGTACACTTATACTTTACTACCATTAGTCCTTGTTACGTGCGTGTGTGCGCGTGCGTCGGATGACCTCACTAATCGAAAAAAAAAATAACAGATGTGAATGATTCTGAACCCATTAACAGTGTCAGGACGCCCCCTCTTCACAATTTCTAAAGCAGCAATCCCGTCTGGGATCTTACCTGATCCGCAGTCCCTCAAGGTATTATACTGGAGGGAGGTGTTCCCTACCTGTCTTCCGATGTCTCCCGCGTGAAACTTGAGTCAGATCTGGAAGAAAGAAGGGTAGGTTACTTCAATGTAGATATACGGCAGTTAAGATAAGACAGAGAGAGAGGGAGACAGGGAGGGAGGGAGAGAGAGACAGGGAGGGAGGGAGAGAGAGACAGGGAGGGAGAGAGAGAGAGACAGGGAGGGAGGGAGAGACAGGGGAGGGAGGGAGAGAGACAGAGAGAGAGAGAGAGACAGACAGGGAGGGAGAGAGAGAGGGAGAGAGAGACGGAGGGAGAGAGAGAGAGACAGGGAGGGAGAGAGAGAGAGAGAGAGACAGGGAGGGAGAGAGAGAGAGAGACAGGGAGGGAGAGAGAGAGAGACAGGGAGGGAGAGAGAGAGAGAGAGACAGGAGGGAGAGAGAGAGAGAGAGAGAGACAGGGAGGAGAGAGAGAGAGAGAGGAGGGAGGGAGGGAGAGAGAGACAGGGAGGGAGAGAGAGAGAGAGACAGGGAGGGAGAGAGAGAGAGAGACAGACAGGGAGAGGGAGAGAGAGACAGACAGGGAGAGGGAGAGAGAGAGAGACAGGGAGAGAGACAGACAGGGAGAGAGAGAGAGAGAGAGAGAGAGACAGACAGGGAGAGAGAGAGAGACAGACAGGGAGAGAGAGAGAGAGAGAGACAGACAGGGAGAGAGAGAGAGACAGACAGACAGGGAGAGAGAGAGAGACAGACAGGGTGAGAGAGAGAGACAGACAGGGAGAGAGAGAGACAGGACAGGGAGAGAGAGAGACAGACAGGGAGAGAGAGAGACAGACAGGGAGAGAGAGAGACAGACAGACAGGGAGAGAAAGAGACAGACAGGGAGAGAGAGAGACAGACAGACAGGGAGAGAGAGAGACAGACAGACAGGGAGAGAGAGAGACAGGGAGAGAGAGAGACAGACAGGGAGAGAGAGAGACAGACAGGGAGGGAGAGAGACAGACAGACAGGGAGGGAGAGAGACAGACAGGGAGGGAGAGAGAGAGACAGACAGGGAGGGAGAGAGAGAGACAGACAGGGAGGGAGAGAGAGAGACATACAGGGAGGGAGAGAGAGAGACAGACAGGGAGGGAGAGAGAGAGACAGACAGGGAGGGAGAGAGAGAGACAGACAGGGAGGGAGGGAGAGAGAGAGACAGACAGGGAGGGAGAGAGAGACAGACAGGGAGGGAGAGAGAGACAGGGGGAGAGAGGGAGAGACAGGGGGAGAGAGAGACAGGGGGAGAGAGAGAGACAGGGGGGAGAGAGAGACAGGGGGGAGAGAGAGACAGAGGGAGAGAGGGAGAGACAGGGGGAGAGAGGGATAGACGGGGAGAGAGGGAGAGACAGGGGAAGAGAGGGAGAGACAGGGGGAGAGAGGGAGAGACGGGGGGAGAGGGAGAGACAGGGGGGAGAGGGGGAGGGAGAGAGAGGGGGAGGGAGAGAGAGGGGGAGAGAGGGGGAGGGAGAGACAAGGGGGAGAGAGGGAGAGACAGGGGGAGAGAGGGAGAGACAGGGGGAGAGAGGGAGAGACAGGGGGAGAGAAGGGGGAGACGAGAGACAGGGGGAGAGAGGGAGAGACAGGGGAGAGACAGGGAGAGAGAGGGAGAGACAGGGAGAGAGAGGGAGAGAGGGAGAGACAGGGGGAGAGAGGGAGAGACAGGGGAGAGAGGGAGAGACAGGGGGAGAGAGGGAGAGACAGGGGGAGAGAGGGAGAGACAGGGGGAGAGAGGGAGAGACAGGGGGAGAGAGGGGGAGAGAGGGAGAGACAGGGGGAGAGAGGGAGAGACAGGGGGAGAGAGGGGGAGACAAGGGGGGAGAGAGGGAGTGCAGGGGGAGAGAGAGGGAGAGACAGGGGGAGAGAGGGAGAGACAGGGGAGAGAGGGAGAGACAGGGGGAGAGAGGGAGAGACAGAGGGGGGCAGAGAGAGAGAGACAGAGGGGGAGAGAGAGAGAGGGAGGGAGGGGGAGAGAGAGGGAGACAGAGGGGGGGAAAGAGAGAGGGAGACAGAGGGGGGGGAGAGAGAGAGAGAGGGTGACAGAGGGGGGAGAGAGAGTGAGGGAAGGGGAGAGAGAGAGAGAGGGAGACAGACAGGGAGAGAGAGAGACAGGGAGAGAGAGAGACAGACAGGGAGAGAGAGAGACAGACAGGGAGGGAGAGAGAGAGACAGGGAGGGAGAGAGAGAGACAGACAGGGAGGGAGAGAGAGAGACATACAGGGAGGGAGAGAGAGAGACAGACAGGGAGGGAGAGAGAGACAGACAGGGAGGGAGAGAGAGAGAGACAGACAGGGAGGGAGGGAGAGAGAGAGACAGACAGGGAGGGAGAGAGAGACAGACAGGGAGGGAGAGAGAGACAGGGGGAGAGAGGGAGAGACAGGGGGAGAGAGGGAGAGACAGGGGGAGAGAGGGAGAGACAGGGGAGAAAGGGAGAGACAGGGGGAGAGAAGGAGAGACAAGGGGAGAGAGTGAGAGACAGGGGGAGAGGAGAGGGAGAGACAGGGGAGAGAGGGAGAGACAGGGGGAGACAGGGGAGAGAGGGAGAGACAGGGGGAGAGAGGGAGAGACAGGGGGGAGAGAGGGAGAGACAGGGGGAGAGAGGGAGAGACAGGGGGAGAGAGGGAGAGACAGGGGGAGAGAGGGAGAGACAGAGGGGGGCAGAGAGAGAGAGGGAGACAGAGAGAGAGAGGGAGGGAGGGGGAGAGAGAGAGAGGGGGAGACAGAGGGGGGGCGAGAGAGAGGGAGACAGAGGGGGGAAAGAGAGAGAGAGGGAGACAGAGGGGGGGAGAGAGAGAGAGGGAGGGGGAGAGAGAGAGAGAGAGAGAGAGAGAGGGGGAGAGAGACAGGGAGGGAGAGAGAGAGAGACAGGGAGGGAGAGAGAGAGACAGGGAGGGAGAGAGAGAGACAGGGAGGGAGAGAGAGACAGGGAGGGAGAGAGAGAGAGACCGGGAGGGAGAGAGAAAGAGAGAGAGAGAGACAGGGGAGACAGAGGGGGAGAGACAGGGAGGGGGAGAGACAGGGAGGGAGGGGGAGAGACAGGGAGGGGGAGAGACAGGAGGGGGAGAGACAGGGAGGGAGAGACAGGGAGGGGGAGAGACAGGGAGGGAGAGACAGGGAGGGAGAGACAGGGAGGGAGAGGGAGAGACAGGGGGGGGGAGAGACAGGGAGGGGGAGAGACAGGGAGGGGGAGAGACAGGGAGGGGGAGAGACAGGGAGGGGGAGAGACAGGGAGGGGGAGAGACAGGGAGGGGGAGAGACAGGGTGGGGGAGAGACAGGGAGGGGGAGAGACAGGGAGGGGGAGAGAAAGTGAGGGGGAGAGACAGGGAGGGGAGAGAAAGGGAGGGTGAGGGAGACACACACCCACTGATACACATACACACACACCCCCACCCACTGATACCCACACCCACCCACTCATACTCACCCCCACCCACTGACACCCACTGGTACACACCCACCCACTCATACCCACACCCACCCAACCCACTGATACACACACACACCCACCCACTGATACCCACACCCACCGATACACACACACACACCCACCGATACACACACACACACACACCCACTGATATACCCACCCACTGATACACACACACACCCACTGATACACACACACACACTGATACACAGACACACACCCACTGATACACACACACACCCACTGATACACACCCACCCACTGATACACACACACACACACCCACTGATACACACACACACACACCCACTGATACACACACACACACACACACCCACTGATACACACACACATACACACACCCACTGATACACACACACACACACACCCACTGATACACACACACACACACACCCACTGATACACACACACACACCCACTGATACACACACCCACCCACTGATACACACACCCACCCACTGATACACACACACCCACTGATACACACACACACACACCCACTGATACACACACACACACACACTGATACACACCCACACCCACTCATACACACCCACCCACTGATACACACACCCACTGATACACACACACATACACACACTGATACACATATACACACACACTGATACACACACACACACCCACTGATACACACACCCACACCCACTGATACACACACACATACACACACACACTGATGCACACACACACTGATACACACACACACACACTGATACACACCCACTGATACACACACCCACTGATACACACACACCCAC
Source organism: Ascaphus truei (assembly GCF_040206685.1). NCBI lineage: Eukaryota > Metazoa > Chordata > Amphibia > Anura > Ascaphidae > Ascaphus > Ascaphus truei. The sequence goes on from NC_134484.1 coordinate 489,855,725, forward strand.
TGATACACATACACACACCCACTGATACACATACACACACCCACTGATGCACATACACACACCCACTGATACACACACACCCACTGATACACACACATACACACTGAAACACATACACACTGATACACATACACACACACACACAGATACACATATACACACACACTGATACACATATACACACACACACAAACACACATACATACACACACACTGATACACACACACACACAGATACACCCTGCCTCCCCCTGCACCGCCCGCCAGCCCCTGCACCGCCCGCGACCGCGCAGCAACCACTGCCCGCCCCCGAGCCCATCTTCCACACCAAGGGGATGGGGGGGAAGTGAGCGCCGGGGGGTAAAGCTGTGAGCGCAGGGGGGCAAAGCTGGGAGCGCCGGGGGGGGGGCAAAGCTGGGAGCGCCGATGGGCAATGGTGGGAGCGCCGGGGGGGCAATGGTGGGAGCACCGGGGGGGCAATGGTGGGAGCGCCGGGGGGGCAATAGTGGGAGCGCCGGGGGGGCAATAGTGGGAGCGCCGGGGGGGCAATAGTGGGAGCGCCGGGGGGGCAATAGTGGGAGCGCCGGGGGGGCAATAGTGGGAGCGCCGGGGGGGGGCAATGCTGGGAGCGCCGGGGGGGGCAATGCTGGGAGCGCCGGGGGGGGGGGCAAAGGTACAAGGTGGTACAAGCAGGCGCACCCCTGCTACCACCTCCTATTACCCCCCCCCCCCCTGGCTGGGACCCAGGACAGAAGGGGGACACTCACGCGCACAGAGGAAGCCGGGAAGACACATGTGCTCTGCACAAAGCGGAAGTCCCGCCCCCGGCTTCCTCTGACCTGCCTGCAACCAATCCCCTGCGGGCCGGCCGGCATTCTAAGTCCCGCCCCCAGCAGCATTCACACACACACATACAAAATACTTACCGGCCGCCGCATTCTCCTCACCGCCGCTGCACCGCAATACCGGGACCAGGGACAAAAACCGGGACAAAAACCGTGACAGACTTAAACCGGTACAGGCCTCAAAAAAACCGGGACTGTACCGGTAAAACCGGTACGAATGGTCACCCTACATAGGGAGGGCGGCAGGCAGTGCACTGCTGCTGGAATGGGCTGAACAAGTCTGACGGAGGCTGGATCACAGTATAAAATGCAGGCTTTACTGAAGAAAACACATCACAGTATGTGCAGAGCGCTGTAAGAGGTAAACTCTGACGCGTTTCGGGCTCCCTGCCCTTTGTCAAAGAGTGACGTCTGGCGATATACTCTGTGCTGTGTGTGTAATGCCGTCTGGTGATATACTCAGTGCCCGTGTGTGTGTGTGTGTGTGTGTGTGTGTGTAATGCTGTCTGGTGATATACTCAGTGCCCGTGTGTGTGTGTGTGTGTGTGTGTGTGTGTGTGTGTGTGTGTGTGTGTGTGTGTGTGTGTGTGTGTAATGCTGTCTGGTGATATACTCTGTGCCCGTGTGTGTGTAACGCTGTCTGGTGATATACTCAGTGCCCGTGTGCGTGTGTGTGTGTGTGTGTGTGTGTGTGTGTGTGTGTGTGTGTGTGTGTGTGTAACGCTGTCTGGTGATATACTCTGTGCCCGTGTGCAGGGCTGCCAACAGAAATCATGGGGCCCAGGACAAATGAAAGGAGCAGGCCTCCCCTCCGGACCTATAGCGCACCTACCATGAAAAAATATTTCGCGTGCAACTTTTACTTAACTGTTTTCTTATTGTGATACAGAAAAAAACATTACAATGCAACCTGTATATATATATATTTATATATTTTATATATCTTTTATATTTTCAACAAAAGATAGGTGACTGCCTGCCTGGGTGGTTGGGTGACTTTGAGTGACTGGGTGGGTGAGAGACTGGGTGGGTGGGTGAGAGACAGGATGGGTGGGTGACTGACTGGGTGGGTGACTGACTGGGTGACAGGATGGGTGGGTGACTGACTGGGTGGGTGACTGACTGGGTGAGTGAGTGACTGGGAGGGTGGGTTAGTGACAGTGACTGGGAGGGTGGGTTAGTGACAGTGACTGGGAGGGTGGGTTAGTGACAGTGACTGGGAGGGTGGGTTAGTGACAGTGACTGGGTAACAGGTGACGGTGACAGTGGGTGATGGGTGACTTACCTTGACCGGGTGGGTTCTGCTTCCTTGCCGCCAGCCGCTTCCCCCCTTGCCCCGATATCCCCGTGGCATCTGCACGGGGCGGGAGGTGGGGGAGGAGGGTGCGCAAATGATGGGGGGCTGGCGTGAGACTGGCGGCCGGCTGCTGCATCCCCAGCGGCTGCTGCTGTGTTGGCGTGCGGAGGTGGGCGGCTGGGGGTGCAAGACTGGCGGCCGGCTGCTGCATACCCCGTGGCTGCTGCTGCTGCTGCTGTGTTGGCTGCTGCTGTGTTGGCGCGCGGACGTGGGCTCGGGGGCAGGGCGCGAAACTGGCGGGCGGCTGCAGCTCCCCCCGTGGCTGCTGCTGGGTTGGCGCGTGGGAGGTGGGCTTGAGGGGGCGGGGCGCATGACTTGGTAGGCGACTGCAGCATCCTCTGCGGCTGCTTCCCGGGGGGGATCCTGGGTTGGCGCTTCCCCGCCATCCGTCCCATGTTGGGAGGGGGGAGCGGGCCCACAGGCGGCAGGCCGGACACCGTGCTTGCCCTGCGGGACCTCGGCTCTGCGCATGGGGAATCGCCGCCATTTAAAAAAAATATATAACGGGCAGGGCTGCGCAGGGGGCCCAGCCACCGGGCCCCCGACTCACAGGGCCCGGGACGCCCGTACCCTTTGTCCCCTCCTGTTGGCGGCCTGGCCCGTGTGTGTAGTGCCATCTGGTGATATACTCTGTGCTGTGTGTGTAGTGCCATCTGGTGATATACTCTGTGCTGTGTGTGTAGTGAAGTCTGGTGATATACTCTGTGCTGTGTGTGTAGTGCCATCTGTGCCCGTGTGTGTAGTGCCATCTGGTGATATACTCTGTGCTGTGTGTGTAGTGCCATCTGGTGATATACTCTGTGCTGTGTGTGTAGTGAGGTCTGGTGATATACTCTGTGCCCGTGTGTGTAGTGCCATCTGGTGATATACTCTGTGCTGTGTGTGTAGTGCCATCTGGTGATATACTCTGTGCTGTGTGTGTAGTGAGGTCTGGTGATATACTCTGTGCTGTGTGTGTAGTGCCACCTGGTGATATACTCTGTGCCCGTGTGTGTAGTGCCATCTGGTGATATACTCTGTGCTGTGTGTGTAGTGAGGTCTGGTGATATACTCTGTGCTGTGTGTGTAGTGCCGTCTGGTGATATACTCTGTGCCCGTGTGTGTAGTGCCGTCTGGTGATGTACTCTGTGCCCGTGTGTGTAGTGCCGTCTGGTGATATACTCTGTGCCCGTGTGTATAGTGGCGTCTAGTGATATACTCTGTGCCCGTGTGTGTAGTGACGTCTGGTGATATACTCTGTGCCGTGTGTGTAGTGACGTCTGGTGATATACTATGTGCCCGTGTGTGTTGTGCCGTCTGCTGATATACTCTGTGCCTGTGTGTGTAGTGCCGTATGGTGATATACACTGTGACCGTGTGTGTAGCGAGGTCTGGTGATATACTCTGTGCCAGTGTGTGTAGTGAGGTCTGGTGATATACTCTGTGCGGTGTGTATAGTGAGGTCTGGTGATATAGTCTGTGCCCGTGTGTAAAGTGAGGTCTGGTGATATACTCTGTGTCCGTGTGTGTAGTGAGGTCTGGGGATATACTCTGTGCCCGTGTGTAGTGCCATCTGGTGATATACTCTGTGCCTGTGTGTGTAGTGAGGTCTGGTGATATACTCTGTGCCCGTGTGTGTAGTGACGTCTGGTGATATACTATGTATGGAGACACTCCATTATCCTCTGTCTCTTTACAGTGTCAGGACAAGCCCATTCCTCTAGACCCTGTAAAGTGTAGTCTTTTCAGGCTTCGGAGGCCTCCTCGTCGGTAGGAGTAGGTGTAACCCTGGAAAAGATTTTTAATTTGCGATACGGCTGCGGGGGTGGGGATTCCGTTTTGGGCCCGCCCAATTGCTGTATGGCCTTGGCTAGCATTTGTATATCTCCCATTCTATTGGAGCAGGGACTGCTTACGCTGGAGCGGCAGTTAGAACATGATGATATAACACTGACGTCATCCCTGCAAATACTCACTGGCGGCGAGGACGACATTCTTATAGAAGTCTCTTGTAAGTCCGTGCTAGAACTACATGGTTCTGATTTTACAGGTATTTCAGGGTATATAATGGGACACCCTGGACTGAGCGCTCCGCGGAGCTGTAAGTTGGACGGGCCTCCCTCTGCTGTTAAAACACATCCCCCTATCACTAACGCTGAGCACCATGCTTCTTCTGCGTCTGTGCGGCTCCTAGGCCTGGATAGTGACCCAGTAGTAAACATAAATCATAGCAGGAGGTGTTAGCGGGAACTTGTCCTACAGCAAGCGTTTGTAGAGGTGGGACTTGTCTCTTTAATACCCATTCGCAGTGCTTGACAAATCACCCAAAAATCTACTCGCCGAACCAAAAAATCTACTCGCCACCTAATCCCGCCCCCAACCCCGCCCCTAGTCCCGCCCCCAACCCCGCTTTAAAAAAAAATACATAAATTGAATAAATTCCCGAATAAGAACATTCGTTTTTGACATAAGTTTATTTATTGTATTACATTATACTACAATTAGTCCTTGTTACGTGTATGTGTGTGTGTGTGTGTGTGTGTATGTGTGTGTGTGTGTATGTGTGTGTGAGATTGAGTGTATGTGTGTATAAATGTCGGATCTAGAAAAAAAAGCCAGAAATGAATGACTAGTTTCCTGCACCCCTTAACCAGTGTCTGGATGCCCCCGCTTCACAATATTTAAAGCAGCAATCCCGCCTGGGATCTTACCTGATCCGCAGTCCCTCAATGTCCAGGTACCCTAATTCCCGCAATGTTTTACATTGGAGGGGATGTGTTTCCTACCTGTCTTCTGGGTTAGGGGGGGTTCCAATGTCTCCCGTGTGAAGCTTGAGTCAGATCTGGAAGAAAGCAGAATATAGGTTATTTCGGTGTAGTATAGGGCAGTTAAGATACACAGGGTAAATAAGATATCCAGATCCAGAGTGTGAGGCAGAGCGTCAGAGAGACAGAGAGGGGAGAGAGACAGAGAGGGGAGAGAGACAGAGAGGGGAGAGAGACAGAGAGGGGAGAGAGGCAGAGAGGGGAGAGAGGCAGAGAGGGGAGAGAGGCAGAGAGGGGAGAGAGGCAGAGAGGGGAGAGAGGCAGAGAGGGGAGAGAGGCAGAGAGGGGAGAGAGGCAGAGAGGGGAGAGAGGCAGAGAGGGAGAGAGCAGAGAGAGGCAGAGAGGGGAGAGAGGCAGAGAGGGGAGAGAGGCAGAGAGGGGAGAGAGGCAGAGAGGGGAGAGAGGCAGAGAGGGGAGAGAGGCAGAGAGGGGAGAGAGGCAGAGAGGGGAGAGAGGCAGAGAGGGGAGAGAGGCAGAGAGGGGAGAGAGGCAGAGAGGGGAGAGAGGCAGAGAGGGGAGAGAGGCAGAGAGGGGACAGAGGCAGAGAGGGGACAGAGGCAGAGAGGGGACAGAGGCAGAGAGGGGACAGAGGCAGAGAGGGGACAGAGGCAGAGAGGGGACAGAGGCAGAGAGGGGACAGAGGCAGAGAGGGGACAGAGGCAGAGAGGGGACAGAGGCAGAGAGGGGACAGAGGCAGAGAGGGGACAGAGGCAGAGAGGGGACAGAGGCAGAGAGGGGACAGAGGCAGAGAGGGGACAGAGGCAGAGAGGGGACAGACAGAGAGGGGACAGACAGAGAGGGGAAAGACAGAGAGGGAAAGACAGAGAGGGGAAAGACAGAGAGGGGAAAGACAGAGAGGGGAAAGACAGAGAGGGGAAAGACAGAGAGGGGAAAGACAGAGAGGGGAAAGACAGAGAGGGGAAAGACAGAGAGGGAAAGACAGAGAGGGGAAAGACAGAGAGGGGAAAGACAGAGAGGGGAAAGACAGAGAAGGGGGAGAGAGACAGAGAGGGGGGAGAGAGAGAGACAGAGAGGGGGGAGAGAGAGAGACAGAGAGGGGGGAGAGAGAGAGACAGAGAGAGAGACAGAGAGGGGGGAGAGAGAGACAGAGAGGGGAGAGAGAGACAGAGGGGAGAGAGAGAGGACAGAGAGGGGGTGGAGAGAGAGAGACAGAGAGGGGGGAGAGAGAGAGACAGAGAGGGGGGAGAGAGAGAGACAGAGAGGGGGGAGAGAGAGACAGAGAGGGGAGAGAGAGAGACAGAGAGGGGAGAGAGAGAGACAGAGAGGGGAGAGAGACAGAGGGGGAGAGAGAGACAGAGGGGAGAGAGAGAGACAGAGAGGGGTGGAGAGACAGAGAGGGGGTGGAGAGAGAGAGGGGTGGAGAGAGAGAGAGGGGTGGAGAGAGAGAGGGGGGAGAGAGACAGAGAGGGGGGAGAGAGACAGAGAGGGGGGAGAGAGACAGAGAGGGGGAGAGAGGGGGGAGAGACGGGGGTAACTGACTGACGGGGGGGAGGCAACTGACTGACTGGGGGGGGGGGTAACTGACTGACTGGGGGGGTGGGATGACTGACTGGGTGACTTTGACTGACTGGGTGACTGACTGGGTGGGGGGTGACTGACTGGGTGGGGGAAGACTGACTGGGTGGGGGGGGATGACTGACTGGGTGGGGGGGAAGACTGACTGGGTGGGGGGGAGACTGACTGGGTGGGGGGTGGGATGACTGACTGGGTGGGGGGGTGGATGACTGACTTGGTGACTGGGTGGGGGGGTGGATGACTGACTGGTGACTGGGTGGGGGGTGGGATGACTGACTTGGTGACTGGGTGGGGGGTGGGATGACTGACTTGGTGACTGGGTGGGGGGGTGGGATGACTGACTTGGTGGGGGGGTGGGATGACTGACTTGGTGACTGGGTGGGGGGGTGGGATGACTGACTTGGTGACTGGGTGGGGGGGTGGGATGACTGACTTGGTGACTGGGTGGGGGGGTGGGATGACTGACTTGGTGACTGGGTGGGGGGGGTGGGATGACTGACTTGGTGACTGGGTGGGGGGGTGGGGATGACTGACTTGGTGACTGGGTGGGGGGGGTGGGATGACTGACTTGGTGACTGGGTGGGGGGGTGGGATGACTGACTTGGTGACTGGGTGGGGGGGTGGGATGACTGACAGGGTGACTTTTGACTGACGGGGGAGTGGGGGTGACTGACTGGGTGGGGGGGTGAGGTGACTTACTGGGTGACTGGGGTGGGGGGGTGACTGACTGAGTGGGGGGTGACTGACTGAGTGGGGGGGTGACTGACTGAGTGGGGGGGGGTGGGGCGGACTGACTGACTGAGTGGGGGGGTGGGGGAGTGACCTGACTGAGTGGGGGGGTGACTGACTGAGTGGGGGGGTGACTGACTGACTGGGGGGGTGGGGGGGGGTGACTGACTGGGGGGGTGGGGGGGGTGACTGACTGGGGGGTTACCTCTGGTGTCCTGCACACACACATTCTCTCTCATACCCATACACACACACAAACACAAATACTCCATCTCTCTCGCCCACATCACACACACACACACACACACACAACACACACACACACACACACACACACACACACACACACACACACACACACACACACCACACACACACACAATCTCTCTCTCCCACACACACACACACACACACACACACACTCACACACACACTCTCAATCTCTCTCTCATAACCCATACACACACACAGGAAGGGACGTGCACCGGAGGGGAGAAACACCCCGCTACTTCCTCCCGCCCCGCGCGAGCAACGGGAGCACCGAGGGGAGAGAATCACCGGAAACTGCAACATCTGCAGACCCGCGCGGGCAGCGGGAACAACGGAGGGGGGGCGAGAAACACCCCGGCCACTACGTGACCCGCGCGGGCAGCGGGAACACCGGAGGGGGGGGGGGGCGAGAAACACCCCGGCCACTACGTGACCCGCGCGGGCAGCGGGAACACCGGAGGGGGGGGGGGCGAGAAACACCCCGGCCACTACGTGACTCGCGCTGGTAGCGGGAACACCGGAGGGGGGGGGGGGCGAGAAACACCCGGCCACTACGTGACCCGCGCGGGCAGGGGGAACAACGGAGGGGGGGGGGCGAGAAACACCCCGGCCACTACGTGACCCGCGCGGGCAGCGGAACACCGGAGGGGGGGGGGCGAGAAACACCCCGGCCACTACGTGACTCGCGCTGGTAGCGGGAACACCGGAGGGGGGGGGGGCGAGAAACACCCCGGACAGTACAGTATGTGACCCGCGCGGACCGGAGGGGGGGGGGGGAAACCCCCGGCTTTTACAGTATGTTCGACCCGTGCGGGCAGCACGGAGAGAGGGGAAGGATGTACAGTATCAGTGTCTATAGTATATAAATATTTTAAAGTGCATTAAATTCCCCCCACCTGAAGAATCTGTCCAAACTCCTCCATGACCGGATCAGTAAATTGTAAATTATAGGAGCTGACACACATTATACAGGAGGATATGAGGAGGAGGAGGAGCAGCAGACACACACGCACTCAACCCCCTCCCCCCCATTACTTACCCGTGCAGAAAGGGCGGTTTGAAGTCCTGGCAACTCCATCCCACGTCACAAGCCAATCACTACGAATTTTTTTTTTTTACGAACGGGATTTTTTTTTGCAGAGCAGGGAAAGGTTACTGCCACGAGCCAATATCCGATCGCAGCTGGCGAGTTGGCGACCGGGTTGTCGAGCACTGCCCATTCGTACACCTCCTAGCGGGAAGGTAATGATACATCGAGCGACATCATTCTCACTGAGTTCGGGCACCCCAGGTCTGAGATCTCAGCAGCACCTCCAAATGTATAAAGGAAAAAAGGAATACCAGCGCGTGGGTTAAATATGTGCCCTAATGTGCAAAAACACTATGTGTTTAAACCTATAACACACACACAACTATCCTATATACAGTGCAAAATATATCCAATCTCTGTGAAAAGTGCACTTACATAAACAAATGTCCAAGTGAAAATGTCCCGCAAAGTAAGTCCACTTTGGAGAAAGTATCCACAGGTTAACTTGATCCAGATGATAGGTGTGTCTCTTCACACTTGTTCCACTTTAGAAAGAAAGAGGGACATGGCATAATAACATTTATTACAGGAAAAGATAAAAGTAGGAACACTCACAATCGTGCTATACAGCGGTGCATTGTTGCATAGCTTGCCAGCTCCTGTTGTCTTTGTTAGGCAGATCTTCCTTCACTTGTCCTCTGTTGATTTCCTTGCAAGGGGGGTTTTCACCAGCCTCTCTGCTTCCAGCAGGCTGCGTCTCCTCTCCTGCTCCAGAGTGCACGAGCGCACGTGACCAGGCTCCAACAGCTGCGTGAGGAATTAGCTCTGCTCTCAGACAACTATGGTGGCTGTGAGTGCCCAAAACACAGACGCGTTTCAGCAATGCCTTCCTCAATGTAGCCCTGTTTCCCCTTAAACACAGGAAGCTACTGATGCTGCCCTCAACCTGTTGGCTCACAGGGGCCTAAGCCTCCGCCACGGAGGGATCCCAACGGGGAGCCTGGGGCAATATTTATGTATAGGAAGGTGCAGCGCCTCCACCTGTGAGGGATCCCAACGTACTGGGAGGAGCCCCTAACAGGACAATCTCAATGAACACACACAATGTAAAACAGAAAGGTCTTTATTATACATATACAGTATCTTTTATTTTTTTTACAACTTTATATTTGATTCAACTTTCAAAGGTACAGCAATTGTTATACATATTGTAACACAGTCATTCTGCTCTGTAATTTGCCCAGGCCTTCTTGGAATGACAAGACTCATGCACATATAAACACACGAGACAAAGACAAGGGGAGGAAAGACACAACGGGTAAGGGGAATGGGGGCGGGAGGGGGTTACTGGAGTCTTAGTATCCGGCGCCGCGATGGACAGTACTCCTTATCTTTATCTCTGTTGTGGGAGATCCAGCTATTATTCCGAAGCCTTTGTACCCTACCTTGCATATTTGTTTTATCCTGACTTCCTATGCAGTTCATCCTTTACCTAAATCTGTCTCTGCCGTCTCTTAATACAATTTGTCATAGGAGAACTCACCTAGCTCTATTATAGCCAAATGGAGGCATTTCTCACCCCTGTAATGTCTGTGCCAGCCACGGCAGCCAAACATTTTGAAAATTTGAGCCAGTGTCGTTGACCAAACTTGTCAACTTCTCCATCTGGCAGACGAACCAAATTCTGTTCCGAATCTTTCAATAGTTGGAATTGTGTTCTGTTGCCACAGTGCTGCGGTCTCACACCTCATTGCCGTCGCAAAGTGGGCGATTAATTTATTCCCTGCTCTTGAAAGACCCTCTAGTGGCTTATTTAACAGGAATAGCCAGGGATCTAGAGGAATTTCGAGGCCCAAAATCCTCCTCAGCCAATTCTGAATCTGTTCCCAGATCGAGTTCAAACGAGGGCAAGACCACAGCATGTGCAACAGGTCTCCGAGCTCTCCATGTTGTCTAGGACACAAGGGGGAGTAACCGGGTACAAATTTAGATAATCTGACTGGGGTGAGATACCACCTCATCAATACCTTATATGAGTTCTCCTTTAACATCGTTCAGATAGAAATTTTTGCTGCTGCTTCAAGTATTTCCGCCCAGTCCTCGTCCTCTAGCGTCGCTGTCTGCGGCTATTTCCAGGATCAATCACTTCTCTATATAGTCTAGATGTAAGTCCCCATGTGTCATGTCTACGTACACAGAGCGTTTCAAAATTTGGCACCTTAGGACGGTTTGTGTGCTTGGTGTAAAATGCCCGAATCTGGAGGTATCTAAAGAATTCGGCGTTAGGAATGTCTTTGTCTGACTGAATTTGTTCAAATGTTTTGATGGTGGTTCTTCCCTCCAGATCCTTCAGCCTCCTGTACCCGCCCTGTTTCCAACATGTAAACTGTTCCTCTTCCAACCCTGGAGCAAAGTTTGGGTTCCCATATAGTGCGGCCATCAGCGAGTTTCTCGTGGTAAGTGCACATCTAAATTTAGACGCCTCCCAAACTGCAATCGAGTTGTTCATCGAGGATAATGGTTTCGGCATGTTCTTTAGCCTAGATTTTGGGTACCAAATTAAGTTGCTAATTTCTAATGGGGCGCATAGTTCGCTCTCTATGTCTACCCATCTACATAGCTTCGGGTCTAAATGCCATTGAATAATTTGACTCAATCGGGCCGCTTTATACAGTAGTATGAGAACAAGCAAGGTACCGCCAGTCCGCCTATATCCTTGGGCCTCAACAATATTTTTGCTCTTATATTTTGCTTTTTTGTTTTTCCATATAAACTTGAAAATCTTTGTCTGCATGTCTTGAATATCTACTCTGTCTATGGGTATGGGGAGTGTCTGAAAGAGATATAATAGACGGGGAAGAAAGTTCATTTTAACGCTGTAAATTCTTCCAATCCAGGAAATGCCATACGAGGCCCATACCTTCAGCTCCTTTCCCAGGGATTGCAAGAGTTTAGGATAATTTGCCTTGTATAACAATTTCACCACTCTTGTCAAATTTACTCCTATGTACTTAACTGCTTTGGGTTGCCAATTGAAATTGATCTCTATTAACTTTTCAGTGTCTGTTGGGAGATTTAGATTCTGTAAGGAATCCGCTCCTCGGTTTACTGGTTGCCTTACCTTGCAGACCGGTGCAGTCCTGGAGCACCTCTCCTGATGTTTGCTACAGCCTGGATTCACTCACCAAAGCAATACACACTCCCTCTGGTATCTACTGCAGCTGTGCAGCCTATCACTGCAACTTAGCCTTGTATTCACTCATTGGAGCAGTACCTTCACACCCCCTCCGGGGATTGGTCCGCTGGCCTTTAAGTACTGCTTTTCCACAATGCTCCCCGCCGAGCATAGTCCTTTCCGGATGTCACTAACTGTTCTGCCACAAGCTCTCGCTTGTTCTCCTGTGCTGAAGCGGAGGTTTCGCCCTGCGTTCATCAGCTTCCTGTTCTCCTGTGCTGAAGCGGAGGTTTCGCCCTGCATTCGTCAGCTTCCTGTTCTCCTGTGCTGAAGCGGAGCTTTCGCCCTGCGTTCGTCAGCTTCCTGTTTTCCCGTGCTGAAGCGGAGGTTTCGCCCTGCGTTCGTCAGCTTCCTGATTTCCTTCACTAAAGCGGAGGTTTCCCTGTGTATCTTCAGCTTCCTGGTTCCTGGGGCCTACTCTTTCCCCAATCTAGAGAGGCCGTGTCCTGGTTCCTGCGCTGTAACGGAGGATTCCCCAGCCCGCTCAGGACTCTTGCGCTGTGCACTGGTTTGCCCGTGCAGCTAGGCGGCGTGCTACTCTGGTCTGCCTACCACCTCCTGAGACCAGTACCTTGGGTCATGGTCGCCGCACGCGCAGAGGCCACCCCCGCGCTCCTAAGCTGAAGCGGGGCTTTCCTGACTACCTGTTGCCGAACTCTTGCTTGAATAATGTTTATCCTGATGTCTCCTGTCCTGACCCTGGCTTGTACAACGACGATGCTGTCTTCTCCTATCCTGATCCTGCTACGTATGACTACGAACTGCGCAATCCGGATCAGCCTGCGCGGTCTAAGGTCGGTGCTTTTACAACCCTACCTCAGCCACGCGGTCCGACCCTGGTTTGTGGCGAGCAGAACCCTGACAGATTCATAGCTTCCCATTTTGCTTTATTTAATTTGAATCCTGATATCCTATTAAATTTTTCCTGCATGTCAAAGAGGTTGGGTAGAGAGACGAGGGGCCTGGACAAGGTCAATATAACATCATCTGCATATAATGCTGTTTTATATTACTGGGAAAGAATTTGGATTCCCGTAATATCCTTATTACTTCTAGTGTCTGTTGCTATTGGCTCCATGCATAGGGCGAACAACAAGGGCGAGAGTGGGCAACCCTGTCTTGTGCCACTTTTAATTTTCAGAAATTCTGACGGGAATCCCTGATGAACTACCCGTGCTGTCGGGTTTGTGTAAAGTGCTTTGATTGCCCTCAGGACTCTGTCTCGCATCCTGAACACTGCTAGCGTGGCATCCAGGTAAGGCCAGTCTATTCTATCGAAGGCTTTTTCGGCATCTAAGCTTAATATGATTCCCGGGATCTAGCTGGTGTTGATATAATCTATGATATCAATTATTCTTCTAGTATTATCGGCCGCTTGTCTACCTTTAATGAAACCAACTTGATCCGGGAGAATCAGCCTGGGTAGAATAGTACTCAATCTATTGGTCAGCAATTTCGAATACATTTTTACGTCTGAATTAAATCAGTGTCGGCCTATAGCTTGGACAATTGGTGGGGTCTTTGTCCTGTTTATGAATCACCGAGATGGACGCCTGCAGTATCTGGTCTGAAAAGGACCCTCCCACTAGGATGTTGTTATACATCCGTAGCAAATAAGGGGTTAAAATCACTATATATATATTGTAATATAGATTTGAAAATCCATCTGGGCCCGGAGCTTTTGAAGGTTTAGGATTTGTAAATACCTCTTGTAGTTCTTCTGCTGTAAATTCTTTTTCTAGAAACTCTTGCTCCAACCCTGTCAACCTTGGCAAATCCGAGTCTGCTAGAAAGTTCTCTAGTGCCTTGCTCGTGTTCGCGTTATGTCTCACCTTCTCCCCATCATATAACTTTTCATAATATGCTCTGAACTCCTCAACTATGTGTTTGGGATTTGCGGTCAACTCTCCCTATCTAGTCCTAATCGAGTGAATTGTGTAATGTTGTTGTTTATTGCGGATTTTTCTTGCTAGCATGGTATCTGGCTTGTTCTCTTTTTCAAAGAATTTCCTCTTTGTCCAAGTTGGTGTCTTTTCAGCCTGGGAGGTAAGGAGTAGATTAAGTTCTATTCTTACATCCTTCAACTCCTCTAATGTCTCCTCTGTTCTGTTATGTAGTATAGAGTTCATGAAGCTTTTCTCTCAGCTGATTTGTTTTAGCTTCTCTCGCCTTTTTCCTTCCTGCTGCTATGTTAATCAGAACCCCTCTCAATGTGGCCTTGTGGGCCTCCCACAATGTGACGTGGGACTCCACACTGCCCGTGTTTGTCCTAAAAAATTGTGAGATCTCTTCTTTTATATTCTGCTCTCTCTCGGGTATCTTAATTAATGATTCGTTTAGTTTCCAGTTGCTCCCGGGCTGGCCAATCTAATTTGAGAGCACCGCAGCTCTATCAGTGCATGATCTGACCATGAAATATCATGGATTCCTGAGTAGGAGATCTGTGGGACCATTCTATTTGACACAAAGAAGTAATCAATCCTGCTGTAGCTGTCATGTGGGTGCGAATAGAATGTAAAGCCTTTTTCCCCAGGGTGCTGCTCCCTCCAAATATCAACTAGCTGTTTGTCCCTGATACCCTGGAGAAGAGCTGCTACACCCTCTTCCTATCTCTGTTCCCTTGTTTGGTTTTGTCCAGTGTCGGGTCCAAGTGTTTGTTAAAATACCCTGCTATCACTAGGCTCCCTTCCAACACCCCATCCAGCTGCTCAAAGAATGTCCGAAAGAACCGGGAGTCATTTTCACATGGGGCGTAAACCGCTGCTAGCGTTAATTTACAGCCATGCACCGTCCCAGTCAGGATAAGATATCTACCTTCTATATCCCTTTAAATCTTGCCCACTTTAAATGGAAAGTTTTTATGAAACAATATCGCCACCCCTTTTTTTTTTCTCTATTGCTGATGCCAGATAGAACTGGCGGAAGTGGCTATCTAAGATTATTTCTGGCAGTAAAGTGAGTCTCCTGTATAAATAATACATCTGCTTTTCTTTTTCTGTATTCTGAAAATTCGATTCTTCTTTTCGGAGGGCTGTTAACGCCCTTAACGTTATGTGATACCCATGTTAACGCCATGTTATTTGTGTGGATTTGCTTACCCATATCTTATAACTTCTCAGATGTGTCCCGAGGGTCTGCCGTTTCAATCCTCGTCATGCCCTGCGCCGTTTCCATCCAGTGACTGGGAAGTGGAGGGGCTAAACATTGTATAATCAACACAATAATCAACAAATGAAGTGAGCTATATTTGGTCCCTCCGGACCTAACCTCATGTGCCATGGGGCAACGTGTCTCTGCCCCCCTCCCCCTTCCTAGGGTCCAAAGGCGCTGACTCTTTTGGAGCCTCTTTTCCCCTGGGTCTTCCCCCATGGACTTCGATGTCTTAGTCCCTATGGGTTGATGGCACCTGCCTACAGCCAGGATGGCGGAGCCTCCACTCTACTCCCGGCGCTCTCTGAAATATTATACCAAATGTCTCATATAACGTACCTATCTATTAAGTTCCCTACTCCCTTTAACACCCAACTCTCTAAACTCTTTAACTTCACAAACTCTTTGTTTACTTTTACTCCACTCCTGCCACTCTCTTTCAGATTACCCTGCCGATTTTGGTCACTCTAACCCTCTCTAGCCTGGCTCTAACTCTACTCTATCTTCCTTCTGCCATCCTCTTCCTTCTACCTAATTTTCTTCGCTTCCCCTCCCCCTCTTCCTCCCTCCCCCCACTCTTCTTCCTTCCTCCTCCGCTTCCTTCCCTCCCCCCTTCATCCTTCTCTCTATTTCTATTGTCCTCTCACTCTCAACCTTCCTTGCCTGTTCCCGTCTGGGTTCCTCCACTCCTTATCCTCCTTCCCCTCCCTACTCTGCTGGTTTGCCCCCCCCCCCCCTGTGGGATACCCTGACCCTATTCCCCTCTCTCTACTGCCTCCCGCTTCCTCACCTCTTATTCTCTCATCCCCCTCTCTCCCCCCTTGCCCTTCATTCAGAGCTCCCGGCAGCGGAGTTCGCGTACCCCCACCGAGAGCCCCTGTCACATTTTCCCCTTCACTTTCCCGGTTTCTTCCTTGTGCCCAGTCATCTCCTGTCGCCCCGGCCATCTCCAGTGACTCACTCCCCCCCTCATCCTCATTGGGTAAGACTCTCCCCGCCTCCTCTACTGCAGCTCTGCCTCTCCTCCTGCCCACTCTGCTCTCGGAGCTCCTCAGGAGTACTTTCGCGCTTTTTCCTGCTCCACCATCTTAGCCCACGCTTTTCTCCTGCTTCTTCTCCGGATCCTGGTTCCTCTGTCGATCTTCCCTCATGGACGCCATCTTCTTCCAGCTTCATCACCGCCGTGGCAGGTCTAGTAGAATCATTATTTTAACAGTCCAACTTTGGTTAACCACCTAAACTCTCAGCGAATCCAACATATAAAAGTTGTAACTTCATAAACTTTTTCTGGAACTGCAACCTTGCCACTATTCAATGTCTCTGGCATTACTCCTTTAAGGGCTCCAAACATTTATTGAAATGTTGCGATTTAGCTTTCAATTGGATAATGATGAGTATTGGATAATGACCGGTATCTTATTCCTTTGTCCCTCAGTATTTTTGTCAGTGGTTGGAGGGACCCACGATATTAAGCGTGGTGGGGGAAATGTCTTGAAAGACAGACATTTGTATGCCCTCAAATTGGACTGTGGGGGAAGCCCGAGTGAGTTTGCATAATTCCTCTTTGATTTTAAAAGGGTGCAGTCTCAAGATAACCCCCCGAGTGATGTTATTTGGAAGGGGCTTGGATCGCAGGGCTCTGTGGCAGCGATCCATCAGAAGGTCCGCTTCAGTTTTGCCTGGGAGCAGGGACCCCATCCATCTTCCTAGCATCTCCTCCACATCTAGGATTTCCTCAGGTATACCTCTGATTCTCAGGTTATTCCTCCTGTCCCTGTTTTCCCCATCCTTTTTGTTTGTCCTCTAATTCCTCTAGAAGTTTTTTTTAGGGTGATCTCTTGTTCTGTGTGTTTGTGGCACTCTACTGAGGTGTCCATTCTTTGTTCTAATTCTCCGATGTTTTGAAGATCTTTTCTTAGACCCTCCACTTCTCATTGCAGAAAAATTCGTTTAGGTCTGTGAAGAATTGTGTCATGTCCTTTTTTAGTACGGGCTGCATTTCTGCATCGTCCAAATGTTCACCCCGATCTTGCGTAGAGTCCGTGTCGGAGCTCCCGCCCGGAGACATTGCGTTGTCCTCTCTTTCCTTTGGCTGGTCCGAGCTGCAGAAATAGGACCGCAGATCAAATTATTTTTTTTTAATAATTTTATTAATTATTTAGTACTTTTGCGCCGGGTGCTAACGGAGCTTTTCAATCAAGCTGCCATACCCGAGTCCGTCGCGCATGCGCCTCCCATATACAGGATCTTATAGCTCAATACTTTGTAGGACTAAAGGTACAACTACCCACACACCTGTATCCCACCACCGTGTAACCCACACCGTGTCCTGAGAATCCCAGTCCCACAATATCCCACACCCAACCCAATATGTGTGACCGCGTGGCCCACTAGTTTGTGTAACAATAGGTGGTGCACTTTCTGTAAGGTACCTGCCGGGTGCTCCAGCACCCTGGCGCGCCGACTGGATGAACAAGGGATCCACCGATCCAACGATATCCTCCCGACGAGTCTGCCTCTGCGTGGGTGAAGTCCCATGGACGTGTCCCACGTTGAAGACAGTCTCTGTATCTTAAGAGTAGACCTGATCCCAGACCACTCTTATCAGGATGCACAGTTTACCGCTGTATCCCTAACTATCAAACAGCTAATGGGGCAGGGTCCCTACCTAAGGACCGAGATTAAAAACTCACATTCTCCCAGACAAATAACAGCATTGGAAGACAGTATGAAGACTCTGTAGTTTGCAGGGGGGTCTTGCTTAGAATCCTCTCCCTGGTATCAGTGGAACTGAACCCTCGATGAAAACAGAAACAACTCTAGTGCAACATTGTATGTTCACTAATGATGTATTCAATAAAAACAATAGAAACCAAGTATGGGTATATATAGGTACACTGAAGCATTATGCCACAGATCGGACTCCTGAAGAAGCTGGCATACCAGCGAAACGCGTAGAGTGGACTAGCAGCAACCCAGAGTGTGCCCCCCATGCCCCTGAACCCGTGTGGATCCATTTCAAGATCGATCGCGAAACCGGAAGTGACGCGACGGGCCGGACCGGAAGTGACGCGATCCCGGGAGTGGGGTAGATGGTGTATACTGCTGCTGCGCTTTGATTGTTACGTGTCTATTGTGACAGAAACCAGGGGTTGGTAATAAACTCCATATACAGGGCTCCCAGGATACTGAACAGTTTCTGTCCTGTCTAAGCTGAACAGGGCAGCCTCGTGGTACAGGCACTCCATTCCACAGTTTGTCTGCTGCCTGTTTTCTGTCACCTGTCATGCTGATTAGAGTTCAGGTATATAAGACCTGTTTCCTGTTTCCTCTGAGCCCCGCCCAAGAGCCTGGAAGGCTGCTGAACTGCAGAGGGGTGAGAAAGCCTCTTTCCCAAATCGCTTCATTCATTCTGTTAGTTTGTCTAAAGACTGCAAAGGTACTTATTTTGTTGGTGGAAGTGGACAAGCCACTTCCAACTCTGAGTCAGGGACATCTAAGTTTAAGTTATCGCTCAGACGAGCAGCTTTTTGTTTGGCTTTGTTTTCTGTTTAAACTGTGGCAGTCTCAGTGCCTGGGACTGAATAAACCAGGCATAGCCTGTTTAAAGGAACAGTATGTGACGTCTCATCATTTAACCTACCCTAAAAGACCGTGTTCTAACAGTCCCGGACAGACGGCGGAGCCCCGGAGTAAGCCGTTTGTCACATATGGTGGAGAATGCGGGCAGAACACTGAAAGGTCTGGGGGTTAAAGAACTTTAAAAAAAAGAAAAAAAAAAGAAGGTTTTTTTTCTCTCTCTCCAAACAAGATGGAAGACGTGGTGAGTGCGCTGGTACGCAATGTCGCTGTCCAGAAAGACGCGAATGAAGCCCAGCAACAGGCGAGTGAAACCCAGCGACAGCTGTTAATAGCCCAGCAAGAGACTAATGCAAACCAGCAAGAGACAAACCGCCTGCTGAGAGAGGAGCAAAAGCGGTTCGCTCAGGGCTTACAGCAGGAACTCGAGATCCTGAGGGGGACTATCAGTAACCTTCCACTGGCAGAGGCAGCCCCAGTTCCGA
Source organism: Ascaphus truei (assembly GCF_040206685.1). NCBI lineage: Eukaryota > Metazoa > Chordata > Amphibia > Anura > Ascaphidae > Ascaphus > Ascaphus truei. Next base: position 489,874,745 of record NC_134484.1, read on the forward strand.
AAATGACCAGGGCAAGCCACTACCTTCAGAAGATGGGACCCTCGGATGATGTGGAAGCCTATCTTCTCACGTTTGAACGCACGGCACAGAGAGAGGGATGGCCAGAAGCTGAGTGGGCTGGTTTAATCGCACCCTTCCTAAGCGGCGAACCCCAGAAGGCTTACTTTGATCTAGAGCCAGCCGAAGCTAACGTCTATGCAAAATTGAAGTTCGAGATCCTCGCCCGCCTCGGCGTAACCACGGCTGTTCGTGCCCAAAGGTTTCACGCATGGTCCTTCACGATGGATAAAGCCACCCGAAGCCAGATGTATGACCTCATCCACCTCGCCCGGAAGTGGCTACAACCCGAGATCAACTCAGCAAGCCACATCGTGGAACGGTTGGTCATGGACCAGTTCTTGAGGAAACTTCCCTCTGCCTTACGCCGTTGGGTCAGTCGGAGTGACCCCCACAATGCGGATGAGCTTGTGGCCCTTGTAGAAAGGTACAGTGCAGCAGAAGAGCACCCGCAACCCACAGTCGTGGAGCAACCCCACTATCCGAGGTTCCAGGACTCTTCCAGAGACGGTAAAAGGGTACCGGGGTTAAGGGGCGCTGAAGAGCGGCGACCACCTTCACGCCGCTCCAGCAACAGTGGTTCGCACACTAAGGGCAATAGCCAACATGGGGAGCCGGGAAAAGGCTCTAAGTGGGACACAGACTATGTACCTAAATGTGTAAATTGTCATGAGAGGGGCCACACAGCAAAAATTTGCCCACTAAATGATGAGCCCATGCAATGCAACAGCGTGGAACCTTATTCGCTGTTGTCCCAATGTATGGGCCCTAGCCCAGAGGACCCCTTGAATAACCATCTGTGGGCATTTGTAAAGGTTAATGGTAAGAGGGTTCGGGCACTTCTTGACTCTGGGAGTATGGTCACACTAGTGTCCGAATACCTATTGCCCATTAAGAAGAAACAGGTAAACAGTTCACAAAGAGTGGCAATTTGTTGTATACAAGGGGATAATCATGAATATTCCACTGTTGATGTTTTTTTTGAAACAGAATTTGGTTCTTTAGATTTCAAGGTGGGTGTTGTACCCAAACTGGCACATGATGTGTTAATAGGGACCGACTTTCCCCATTTTCTAAAAATGTGGTCCCCAGCTCAGAATAGCGCCCAGAGTTCAATAGCAGACCATAACGAAGTGTTAGAAGAAACAAATCCTTTCCCTTTTTCAGAAATGGAGGTTGACGAGGGCCCAAATAAGAAGGGGGAAAAGGAGGAGTGCTGTGAAATTCCCTTCCCCATCACTACTTTGGTAGGGAATACCCCAAATCAAGATGTTGATCAGGCACTTACCACCCCAGTACAGGATAAGACCCTCGCTGACCTAGAGGTCAGTCCTGGGAGTTTTAAGAAGGCCCAGTGGGAGGACCCCACATTAGCGGTAGCAAGGGGAAATATACGGGACCAGAATAGTACTCGTGGCCAACCAGATAGGTCACTTGCTTACCCCTACTTCGAGGTAGAGAACGACCTAGTATATCGGGTTGATAAAAGAAAATCAGTTACAACTAAACAATTGTTGGTACCACGGACATTCCGTAACGTAGTATTACACCTCGCACATAGTCATCCATTGGGGGGACACCTAGGGGTGGAAAAGACAAAAGAAAAGGTTCTCCGAAGCTTTTATTGGCCTGGGGTTCTGGCAGAAATTACAAACTATTGTTCCTCATGCCCAGAATGTCAGATCACCGCCCCGTTCAAAGCATACCGCAGCCCATTGGTACCCCTTCCCATAATAGAGGTACCATTTGACCGGATTGCTATGGATCTAGTAGGACCCCTAATAAAGTCTGCTAGGGGACATCAGCATATATTGGTAATATTAGATTATGCTACCCGATATCCGGAGGCAGTTCCCCTACGTAGCACCTCTGCTAAAAACATAGCAAAAGAGTTAGTACTTCTGTTTTCCCGGGTCGGAATTCCTAAAGAGATCTTATCTGACCAGGGAACACCATTTATGTCCCAAGTAACAAAAGAGCTATGTAAACTCCTAAAAATCAAGCATCTCAGAACCTCAGTCTATCATCCACAAACAGATGGTTTAGTGGAAAGGTTCAATAAAACCTTAAAGAGCATGTTACGCCGGGCGGTCGATAAGGATGGGAAAAACTGGGACTGTTTGTTACCATACCTGTTATTTGCCATTAGGGAAGTTCCCCAGTCATCCACAGGCTTCTCCCCGTTTGAACTATTGTATGGCCGACATCCAAGGGGCTTACTGGATATAGCCAAAGAAACTTGGGAACACGAGGTTACGCCTTACAGAAGTGTAATAGAGCATGTTGCCCAAATGCAGGACCGCATTGCTGCAGTCCTACCCATAGTGAGGGAACACATGGAGAAAGCTCAAGAAGCACAAAGGAATACGTATAATAAGGGTGCTAGGGTCAGAATTTTTTTTCCAGGTGATAGGGTACTAGTTCTGGTTCCCACCGTGGAGAGTAAATTCCTTGCTAAATGGCATGGGCCATATGAGGTCTTGGAAAGAGTGGGAGAAGTAAATTATAGGGTAAGGCAGCCAGGTAGGAGGAAACCTGAGCAAATTTACCATATAAACCTACTCAAGCCCTGGAAAGATAGAGAGGTCTTGTTAACCCTAGTACCCCCAGGTCCATCAGAGAATCAAGAAACTGACCCAGAGGTTAGCATAGCTGAAACACTGTCCGTGCATCAGAAACGAGAGGTCCAGAGTTTAGTGAGAAGGAACAAAGAAATCTTCTCTACACAGCCAGGTAAAACTAACGTAATTAAACATGACATAGTCTCTGAACCGGGGGTCCGAGTTAACCTTAAACCGTACCGAATCCCAGAGGCCAAGAGAGAGGCTATAAGTTTAGAGGTTAAAAAAATGCTAAAACTAGGCGTAATTGAGGAATCCCAAAGTGGGTGGAACAGCCCTATAGTCTTAGTCCCAAAGCCAGACGGTACAACAAGGTTTTGTAATGACTACCGGAAACTAAACGCGGTGTCAAAATTTGATACTTATCCTATGCCCAGGGTGGATGAACTTGTAGAGAGACTGGGCAAAGCCCGATATCTCACAACCCTAGACCTAACAAAAGGGTACTGGCAGGTTCCCCTCACAGAAAGGGCAAAAGAAAAAACAGCCTTCTCAACCCCAGACGGCCTCTTTCAATATAAGGTGCTGCCTTTTGGCTTACATGGAGCTCCCGCCACATTCCAAAGAATGATGGATAAAATTTTAAAACCACATGTTCGGTACGCTGCCGCCTACCTGGATGATGTGGTAATCCATAGTGAAGATTGGCAGTCCCACCTTCCAAAGGTCCAAGCTGTGCTCGACGCAGTTCGGTCTGCTGGACTAACTGCTAACCCCGCTAAATGCACTATTGGTCTGGAGGAGGCCAAGTATCTGGGGTATTCTATTGGTAGAGGGTTACTCAAACCACAAACACTCAAAGTAGAGGCGATACAAAATTGGCCAAGGCCAGTCACAAAAAAACAAGTAAGGACCTTTTTGGGGTTAATTGGCTACTATAGGAGGTTTATTCCCAATTTTGCAACTAAGGCAACCCCACTAACCGACCTCACAAAAGCAAGAGGACCGCTAATGGTAAAGTGGTCCCCCGAAGCCGAACAGGCCTTTAGAAGCCTGAAAGAAGCTCTCTGTGCCCAACCAGTGTTGGTCACACCTGACTTCTCCAAAGAGTTCGTAGTCCAAACCGACGCATCTGAGGTAGGGCTGGGGGCGGTACTCTCCCAGGAGTCTCAAGGGGAGGAGCACCCCATCCTTTATTTAAGTAGGAAACTAAATCCCCAGGAGAAAAATTACTCCATAGTCGAGAAAGAGTGTCTCGCAATAAAGTGGGCTGTAGAGACACTCAAGTATTATCTGTTGGGGAGAAAGTTCCGATTGGTCACAGATCATGCACCCCTTACCTGGATGTGTCAAAATAGGGAGAAGAACGCTAGGGTGACCAGGTGGTTCCTAAGCCTACAGCCCTTTAAATTTTCTGTGGAACACAGGTCGGGGCACAAACATGGCAATGCCGACGGGTTGTCAAGGATGCACTCCCTAATATCCATGGTCGCTCACCCCTCGAGGTCTGAGCTGGGGGGGAGGATATGTGACAGAAACCAGGGGTTGGTAATAAACTCCATATACAGGGCTCCCAGGATACTGAACAGTTTCTGTCCTGTCTAAGCTGAACAGGGCAGCCTCGTGGTACAGGCACTCCATTCCACAGTTTGTCTGCTGCCTGTTTTCTGTCACCTGTCATGCTGATTAGAGTTCAGGTATATAAGACCTGTTTCCTGTTTCCTCTGAGCCCCGCCCAAGAGCCTGGAAGGCTGCTGAACTGCAGAGGGGTGAGAAAGCCTCTTTCCCAAATCGCTTCATTCATTCTGTTAGTTTGTCTAAAGACTGCAAAGGTACTTATTTTGTTGGTGGAAGTGGACAAGCCACTTCCAACTCTGAGTCAGGGACATCTAAGTTTAAGTTATCGCTCAGACGAGCAGCTTTTTGTTTGGCTTTGTTTTCTGTTTAAACTGTGGCAGTCTCAGTGCCTGGGACTGAATAAACCAGGCATAGCCTGTTTAAAGGAACAGTACGTGACGTCTCATCATTTAACCTACCCTAAAAGACCGTGTTCTAACAGTCCCGGACAGACGGCGGAGCCCCGGAGTAAGCCGTTTGTCACACTATGCACATGGTGCTTATGTAAGTGTGGATTACCACTGTTTTTATTGAATACATCATTAGTGAACATACAATGTTGCACTAGAGTTGTTTCTGTTTTCATCGAGGGTTCAGTTCCACTGATACCAGGGAGAGGATTCTAAGCAAGACCCCCCTGCAAACTACAGAGTCTTCATACTGTCTTCCAATGCTGTTATTTGTCTGGGAGAATGTGAGTTTTTAATCTCGATCCCCATGCACATTGTTATAGGTGTTTAGGACATATTACACTATTATCTATTTCATTCCCTTTACATGGTGAAACTCTGCGCTCCCCACAAGCTTCTTCCAAACAGTCAAGAGAGGAGGAACTGGATCTTCTCCTAAGAGGGTTGAGCAGCGAACTTTACTATTATTATTTTTGAACACTGTTTATATATTTATATTTAATTATCACTATATACTGTATTTATATTTATATATTTATATATTTAATATCACTATATATTTATTTTTATCACACCTTTATCGGAAGCGCCTCACAATTTTTGTTTTATCCCTACCTAAGGGCCTGCTACGAGTCTGCCTCTGCGTGGGTGAAGTCCCGTGGACGTGTCCCACGTTGAAGACAGTCTCTGTATCTTAAGAGTAGACCTGGTCCCAGACTACTCTATCAGGAACCGCAGCTTGCCCCTGTGTCCCTAACATCAAACAGCTAATGGGGCAGGGTCCCTACCTAAGGGTCTGTTCCTGTAGCAGCCACAATCTAAACTTGTGAGTCAGGGCCTAGCTGGGACCTAGGGGAAATCTGGCCAAGTGCAGAGTCACCGACCCCTGCACTCATACCTTCTACCCCTATCTTGTCTCAGCAGCGACTGACTCTTCCTGTGCCAGCGCGTGAACTTCTCTTTCCTGTGCAGGAAACTGAGCAGCGCGATTGGCTCCCTGGCGTCATATGGTTACCTGCCCCTATGCCTTCGGGGGGCTGTAGTCCCTTGCGGAGCATATCCTTATTAGCCCCGTGTGAGCCTAGTACACTGCGCATGCGCAACCTGGCAATGGCCATCGCACACACTCTGCGCATGCGCGAACCTTCGCGCATGCGTCTGTACAAACACAACATGGCGGCGCCCTACAGAGGGAGCAACCGGCAAGCCCACCGCCACACATAACCCCTGCAGCAGCGGAGGTAGGGAGGGGAGAGGCGCGCACCGGAGGACCGGAGGGGGACCTGGCTACAAATATATGGGGTTTGCCATGTTTTTGTAATCCACATTGTCGCCCCCATTCAGAGTGGTCTTTTCTGTTTCTGCTTGTGCTGACTAACTAGCATATTTCTGTGCGCTCTTTTTATTTGACCTGTTCTCTTGGCTACCCTGCTTTATGCTGGTTTCAAGTTCATTACTTCAGGCTAGAACATGGTGTAACTATGTGGGTATTTATTATCCACTTAGATTTGATTGTAACATTGCTATTCACTAAGAACATACTTTTTCTTAGGTACAGGTGCTAATATTGTTGCAATGTCAGTTTTTGTATTTAATCTATGTGTAATAGAATGCTTCCTATTGTGTCAGCTAAAACCTTTTACTGTTACATCTAGGTTACCACAGGTTTAGCAAACTGTTTGTAGCGTCACGATCTGACTCACTGTGGTTGGCTTACTACTCTGCTGAATCAGCAACTAAACTGCAGCGCGCTCCGTTTTTAATTGGATATCGTCACGGAGGAAGCACCATAAATATCAAGGGCGCACAGCTCCCTATCAAGCCCCTAGACAAAGCGGTGGCGAAACATACGTCGGGGTTTGTCCTTCCTACTTGTACCCTCACCTCTCAACACATGCTTGTTCCTACATCTTCCGGGTGAAACTTTGTGGACCTGCAGCGGTTACCGCGTCTACATTAGAATTGGACTGTGTTCTTGCCCTTATGCACATTGTGCACTAAAGACTCTTCATTGGGCTAAGTATTGCCACAGGACTTTTGCGTGACTGAATTCACTCTGTGCTCATGTTTAGAGCCTGGGGCTGTTACCGCTCTATATTGACATCTTTTTACTAACGCGGTACACATTATATGTGCGGCATGTTCTTTAGTTGTCGCACATTTCATTACAGAGGTCGGTGTTATTTACTACACGGAGAATTATAATATTCTCTTTTTGCATTACTTCTGCTTTGAGCTCTTTGCCTGTCTGTGTATGGTAAATACTTTCATCTTTTCTTTAGAGACTCCCTGTTCTGCCCACATAAATGTTTTTTGCTGTTCAATTTATGTTCAATTCATGTTTCCGTTTTAATAATCTTTTATTCATGTAATATACATTGGGTTCCTAATTGAACCTATTGCTGACTCCAGAGGTGTCTTTTTAACCCCACTGGTGCCAATATAAAGCATCAGTAGATTCACCTTTGCTATTGCTATTTCTCATGCGACTCCATCACTTAATGGGTTAACATGGGCCTATATAAACAGATGGGATTGCTGAGGCTCCACAATACCCTGACGAAGTGACGTTCCCCGTCACGAAACGCGTAGGGAGGAGGCTACGGAGATGCTGCCCTGGACACTCATCTGATTACCAGTTAGGAACGGAGACGTCATCACAGTCGCGCCGGAATAACGCGAGCTACACGCGATACCGGCAAGGACTAACAGTGACTGAGTACTGCTGATGTGTGTGCCGGGTCGGGCACTTCTAATTTGATTTTAAACTCACGTTCTTTTGTGAGTATTATTCTGTTTTAGTTCTGGAGGCGTCATTAAAGTTTTTATATATTGCAAAATCCTCTGTTTCTCTTCATCCCTTGTCGGAGATTAAGATACAGGAGTCCTGGGACATGTTCAAGAGACATCTTTCCTGAGAAGGAGGTTCTTTTTATATCCATCGGAATTTGGGACACCACGTGGGGTTCGTGTTACCCTGAAAACCTTTGGACTTAGAAGCCATCATATACAGTTTCTCTCCACTGCATGCTGCCTACCTACTTCTAGTAAGTGGGCATTTATTTGAGTTTCATACATGATGGTCTAATTGCTGAAAAACAATACTGCACAATGTTTTTCCCCGGTTTATGTCTCAATCTATAGGACAACATTTGCTGTGAAGAGGAATATTTTCTCTATGTGCTTTGAGAACTGAGTCCATCCCCCATTCGTCAACCATTCAAGTCTGGAAGAAAAGGACTTTACTCATATCAGTCACTTATATCCTTTTATGGACTATTATTCATATTGATTTATGTACACATACGCTGGGTTATATTTCTATATTGTTATGGGTATTTTTGAGAAAATTCCTTAGTAGATTACCAGGCAGCTTTTTCCTGCACTGCACTGTTTATAGCACTTTGGTCTAGCGCTTGTTTTAGTATTTTTGTATTGCCATATGGTAAATACTGACCGGTTTTTGGACTCTAGGTTATCGCAGGAACCTTGGTATATCTGGCTATTTTAGCCAGGGTTTATTAGCTCAGCCAGCTGGTTCTATTGCTTTGATTTTCTGACCGGCCGGTCATACCGGCGGGAGGCAACTTCATGCCTCACCTCTCTGTGCTTATTGTGTCTTATTATAATAGGACACTTTATACCAGCTATAGCCATTTAGTATTGCACAAGACCAGGGTTTGTCATGTGATTGTGTTTTACCTTATTGAGGTGTACTGTATGAGATTTGTTTTATTATCTGTTTTTTGTGATATGTTCTTTAATAAATTTGTTATACTTTTTGTATACCTGAGTGCTTTATGTGGGACACTTTTTCTTTTCTTTTTTTGTTTACATATGTAGCCAGGTCCCCCTCTGAGGTTGTTAACCCCCCCCTTTTCTGTACTCACCTCGGCACGGTCGGGAGAGTTGCGGGGGCGTGCGTGTGCAGGTTCACGCCAAATCAGGAGCTCCGTGAGAGAAGGCGTGTGGTGTGGCGGATGCAGGCGCGCGCCGGGAAAGCGATCGCGTCGCCGGGGGCTCCGGCGGTTGTTGGTAGAGACGCCATCTTGTGGACACTCGCGCATGCGCAGCGAGCGGCGGCGGCCATTACATGTCGCGAATGCGGTGAGAAAGCGTGCGAAGGCTAGCCAATCACGGAAGGCTCTTGGAAGGGACTACAAGTCCCATGAGCGTTAGGAGCATCCTACCTGACGCCAGGGAGCCAATAGGGGCTGGGGAGATCCTGAGAGGCAGGATAAGGAAGTGTGTCACAGGGAGCATACAGGCAGAGTGTGACAGGCAGAGGTAGGGGACAGAGGGTCCGTGCAGAGAGGCAAGTAGCCTCTGCACTAGGCCAGCAAAAAACCCTAGGCCCAAGATAGGCCCTAAGTCAGTGTAGGTTGTGGCTGCTATAGGGACAGGCCCTAGCATAGGGAACGGATCCCCTTAGTACTTTAATAGAGTTAGGGATACAGCGGATGCTGAAACCCTGAGGAGAGGTCTGGGAGCAAGCCTCGACAAAGAGAACAGAGAGACATTACCCGTGTGTGATCACCCCTGATGACGTCGTGGAGGAGAGTGGATCGGTGCATCCTTTGTGAAGTTTCATCGGACCGGGTGCTGACGTGCCCGGCAGGTATAGTCAAAAAGTGCACCAACAAACCGGTACAGACACAGGCGCTGATCACGCCTATACGGGTGGGTTCTTTGGGGACACTGTGGGTTAAGTGACGAAGGGACTACGCAGTATTGTGGACTGTGTTGGGGACCACTTTTTGGGGAAGAAGGCCTTGCGAGGCGTGGGGCAGTTGTGCACATATTACTTTACCTAAAGGGAGAGTTATCCTATTCATATACAAACCACTGTCATAGTAAAGGTTCCGTTATTTTTATACTGTGTGTGTTTATTATTGTGTCCTGTGAGGGGCTGCTTGTGCTCTGCTGGGATCCCTCACATTTGGAGGTGCTGCACCAGAGTAAGTACACACCCCAGGCTCTTCATGGCTCAGGCTCCTGGAGCCTACAGGTATATAGCAGCACTGGTAGCTTCCTGTGTTCTGGGGGAAACAGGGCTACATTTGGAGGCGCTGCTGAGATTGACCTGGGGTGCCCGAATTCAGTTTAAAACATGTCCTTCGCAGTAGTATCCTCACCTTCGCGCCAGGAGGTGTATGACTGGTCCTTGGCAATGCAAATACCGCCTCTCCGAGCGCTCATTGTAGGGCAAGTGCCCGTTAATGCCCTTTCTTATGAAATCCTCAATGCCCTGAGACAGCATAACCACATACAGGGTAAGGTAAAAGTCATGGACCGCCACAAAGACGCTGAAGGAGTGTGGTGCGCCCTGTTAGTGAGTGTAGGGCAAGACATAAGAGGAGGAAGGGCCGTCCAGTGTTTGGGTTCAAGAAGCTAAAGGTTCCCGTTGCTCCGTAATCTAACCTGCGATGCCTATAAAAACAGAGCCCGGCAGTACTCCCATGGATCTAGCCCGAGTCACTGCGCAATTGTCTCCCTCCCCTCCTGAGTGTTTCTATGGGAACGACTTCAGTGCACTAGCCTGTTCCAGTCTACGGTCAAGCGTAGATAGCCCCGGTTCCAACAAACTGGAAGATATCCAGCTGCCAGCTAAGGCTATACTGCAATTGGGTGGGTCCAAACATGAATTCCCACCCCCGCAGCCATATCGCAAACTAAAGATCTTCTCAGGGGTCCGGCGTACTACCGGTGAGGAGGCCTTTGACGTTTGGAAAGAATATGCTTCACAGGTTCTGGAAGAATGGACCTGTTCTGATGCTGTAAAAAGACAGAATAATGGAATGTCTAAGGCCACCCGCTTCCACCACAATAAAGATGTACAAGGACCAGCATGAGGAGGTTACAGCTCAACATATGATGGATTCTCTTATCTGGGCCTACGGAAAGGAAGACTATGTGAGTGCGCTATGGACTAAATACTACAATCTCCGCCAGAAAGAGGGAGAAGATCTATCCGATTTTATACAGCGACTCAAACTGGTCTTGTGGGATCTATGCTCTCGTAAAGTCATTAACGCCTCCGCTGTGGATGAGTACCGATGCATCCATTTCCTGCAGGGAGCCATATCCACCCATCACATTGTGGTCATGATTAGGTGTTCTCTGTTGAAAGGGGAGACCCCTACGTTAGAAGACCTATTGGACGAAGTGAAAGTTCATGAGGCCCATACTAGGTTGCATACTCCAAGGAAGACCAAAGACGCACGCAAGGAAGAGGCTAAGGAGGTAAACAGCCCAAAAGCCTTGGGAGACACTACTGCAAAAGAAGCTCCCTCCGCTGCGTGTCCTAGGGAAACGCCTCCGTCACCCGGCAGCCCAAGATAATACGGCGAATGCACTTGCTACCACTGTGGAAGAGAGGGTCATCGCTAGGGACTGTCCGAAACGTCAAAAATCCCCCACAAGTGCCAAATCTCTTACGGTCCAAGCACAGAGCAAACACTCACTACTTACCCGGCATTACCCGAAGAGGGTGAGGGAGAAATAGGTCAATATAGAAGATACTGTAAGCCGCTCCCAGACAGTCGCTTACAGTCGAGTAGGACCCACTGCTATCATACGATTCGTCGTGGAAAAAATCTACTCTTCAGCGCTACTGTACACCGGGTCTCAGGTGACTATCATCTACCGACCGTTCTATGATCAACACCTCAGTCATCTTCCCTTGCAGTGGGCCGAATAGATGAAGTTGTGGGGGTTGAGTAAAGACTATTACCCCATAGACGTAATAGTGGCGGTCAAAGTGGACATCCTGCAGTTGAACACTAATCGGTCACACACCATGGTGGTGGAAGACCTGATCTGCCCCGAGAACATCCTAGCACACCCATCATATTGGGCACGAATGCAAACACAGTGAGGTCTGTGATTCGCTCGTACCTTCACGAAGCAGATGAGCTGCCATTGTCATCCCTGAAGATATCCCCTGGCCTAAAAGATGAGTGCTATAGGATAGCGTCTCAAGAAGAGTATGGTGAAATCTTTAACCAAGAACGCGGGTTAGAAGAGATTCCACCAGGGGGAGTGAGACACATGACGGCGGTGGTCAAGTATTACGGTCGCCATGAAACAGATAAATTTCGCTAGAGACCTTTCCCAAGTCTGAGCTTCATTGGGGATACAGAATGAAACCCGAAGTACGTGAGTGGACATCAGACATCCCCAAGAGAATTACAGTGTCTATTCAAAATATTTATTTGCACACAGTGCCGTTTGAAGTAGGACAAAGGCTGAGCAGGATATATCCTGTGGATCCCATGGACAATGCAGCAACCATAAATGCAACTAGTGTGGGGGAAGAGCCACAGTTTGACTTCGGGGAGTCCCCCCTGTCGGAAGAATGGAAGGGGAAGTGGGTATAGGAGTTTGAGCTAGCTGGGAATGTGTGTATCTTAATTAAATTCAACATGTAACACATAGGTAGGACACAGTCTGTTTTGAAATACCATTTGTTTGTATGTGCCTCACATGTGCTAATTGAGCTGTCAGGGTAGCACTTAATTCAATCAGGTAACTTGTAAAACCTATATAAACTAGAGAGACTGGGGAGGCAGCCTATGCAGAGGCAGCATCCTACACTTTAAGCAGGTCCTGTTTAAAGTATACACAACAAAATCATCTATGCATTCATCTCGCAATTATTTAGCTATCTATGCATTCATCTCGCAATTATTTAGCTTAGTCTATGGTATATCATCTCTATTTATTACACATGGGTGTACTTACATCCGTGAGGTTCATCTATAATGCTATATTTGGACCAAATATAGGAATATTCCTTTAACAGGGCATTTTGAGCACCATAGGTGCTAAACCAAATAGTAGGCAGGGCTCTGTGTGCCCGCGTCATGTTATCCTGCCGAGTATGATTGGCTTTTCTGAAAGACACACCTCCAGCCAATCATGATAAAATACCAGGGAAATGACGCTCCAGTAGTGTCCGCATTACCTTGAGAAAGCGCTAGGTGGCGCGAAACGTACATCGGTGTTTTTATGATGTCCCAACTATGACGTCATCAGGCGGCGCGGGGTCGGAGTGGTGATTGAAAGACTGAAAGACCAGGTCATATACTACCTTCCCAGCAGGACCGCAAGTTTGCGATCGAACCTATTTACGGTTTATACTAAAACTGGGTAATCTGTAGTAAGCCCTGGTTGGCGCAGTAAGCAGCTTTTAGCTGCATGAGTCCGTTTCTCTGTTTCTCTACTCCACGCTAGACAAGGGTGACACGTGTATACACATATTACAGAATATATGCTTGAATATATCGTTACCTTACCAGTGAGATCACAACATCGCGTGACAATAGTCTATGTATAAATTGACAACTGGGAGGTTTACATGATGCCTGCATTTGATGAAGACCATCTGTATTTTTGTGTGTGTACATTGCGTGTCTGATGATATAGGGCGGTAGTAAACATTATATGCCTGCTCCTCTGATTGATGTGAGCGACAGGGAAATTGTACATATCCCATCATAGGGAACAGACATAGTACAATATCTGTTTGACTCAATCACTGGTGCCATAGGATCATCTGTGTGGTATTACTACAAGTACACATAGGAGGTACCTAGCTCATTACCCTCTGTCCCCACCCACCCCCTGATTAATTTTGAACCCATTAGTAGGTATATGTCTTTGCATAGATGTTTAATAAAGTATTTTAATATGTATTACTAAATGGTGTATGGGCTCCTCCCTAGGATTTAATTGTTCCTAACCATTTATTGGAAATAGCGAGTGCAAATAGGTTCTTTTTGGGCTACTCCCTTTGTACCCTCCCCCCTTACACCTGTTTAAAGTAGCCATTTTTTAAGTGGCAAGCAGCGTGGAGTTTAACAGGGAGTTCAACAGGAGTGAAACAACTGGACACCACCTACTGGTCCTAAATCCTGGATTTGAACTGCGCTGGAAAGAAGGACATTATCTATCCCAGACTGCACATCTTAATACTAAACTGTTTCTGTCATGTCGCTGCTACTATTTATATTTACTGTGACCTTGCTTCTTTCCAAAATATCTGCTTCTTTCTACCAGCCTCATCATGTCTCTAACGCTATTCATATATATCGTAAAACATACAGGACACCTACAAGCTCATATTAGTTTAACATTTTGGCCAAAGTGTTGTAAGCCCTTGAGCCACTACACGGCAGACCGCATCTCAAGGGTACCCAACACTAATATAAATTCTTAATAACCTGTGCATTACCAGGAAGAATGATTTATAATAAATCTGTATAGAAGAATATCAAAAGGTACACATTCCAGGCAAGGTCTGGCAGCAAGATAAGGCAGACAGGCTCAAAGAGGTGAGGTTCAGCGTCACACAAACTGGAGTTATGCTCGACAAGGAATGAAACTGCAGAGAATATATTTAAAGGACCTCCCACTAATGGAAGGCATCCAGGAAGTGGGGCTGCAGTTCCTGATATGCTGCTGGATCGTGCAGGTGCGTCCTATTGCACAGCCAATGGAGACTGCATCAGAGTGTGCATGCGCGCAACCCGTGCATCATACTGGCAACCTGGTCGCACGCAGTCATCGCGCACCACGACACCCACGCCAGTACGGGGCGGAGACCAGAGGCGGGATCCACGGGAACAGGAGGAGCGCGGAGCAAAGCCGTGCCGTGCATCCCCGACGCCAAGGCGGGGACGAGAACAAGGAACGGAGACCGCGCACCACGCGTCAATGCCAGAGGAACGGGTGCATGCCCCGTGCCCAGAGACAGAAGAGGCAGACGGAACCCGTGCAGTGCGTAAATATCACCGTTAGGTTGCCTCTCTTGAATCCCACAGGAATCAGATGGGCGAGTAAGGGTTAAGGGGACAGAAGCACCAGAACAGCGAATCCCACCCCCACCCCCCCTCTCTAGGGGCGACTCCATGAAGGCTTCTCTGAGAAATTCAAATGGAAGTTCCTGACCATTTTTGCCGCACGAATCCGATGACTAGGAAACCACGATCTCTCCTCAGGACCGAATCTCTTCCAATGAACGAGATAATGTAAGGAGCCTCGAGAGAATTTGGAATCCAGGATAGATTGGATTTCGTATTCGGGCTGACCCTGTACCAAAGCGGAAGTGGTGGGGACAACGGGAATGGAATGAGCGTTCTGGATCACAGGTTTGAGCAAGGACACATGAAAAACGGAGGGAATTCTCATGGAAGGAAGTAAAGACAAGCGATAAGCTACCAGATTGATTTTTTCAGAAATAGAGAACGGACCGAGGAATTTAGAAGAAAACTTCATTGACGGAACCTTTAGCCTAATATTTTTTGAAGACAGCCAGACTTTGTCACCGGGCTTAAATTTAGGAGCTGGTCTACGACGGCGATCAGCCTGACGTTTCTTTCGCTCGACATAGAACTTGTAGTTCCCTGATCCCGTCGTCAGTGGCTGAGACCCCTGAGGTAGAAACTGTAAGAGGAAGAGTATCTGGGTGGAATCCGTAATTTATGAAAAAGGAAGATTCAGTGGTTGATTCACTACGAATGTTATTGTGTGTGAATTCCACCCAAGGAAGGAGCTCCAATCAATTGTCCTGGGAATCAGACACGAAGCACCGAATGAATTGCTCTAAAGACTGATTAGTCCTGTCTGGCCATTAGTTTGCGGGTGATACCCCGAATAAAAGTGAAGAGATATGCCCAACTGGAGACAAAAAGAACCAAAATTTAGATACGAACTGCGATCCTCTATCAGATACAATCACTGTTGGAACCCCCGGTATAGGCGAAAGATCTCCTTGATGAATATCTCAGCAAGTTTGGGAGACCTAGGCAGGCCTTTGAGAGGTACAACATGAGATTGCTTGGAGAACCGATCTACTACTACAAGAATAGTGTTCATACCTTTAGAATTAGGTAAATCCACCACGAAATCCATGGATAGGTGTGTCCTTGGCAGAACTGGGACAAGTAATGGCTGAAGTAACCCAGCAGGGAGGTTTCTAGAAGTCTTAGTCCTGGCACAAGTTGGGCACGCAAGTACAAAGTCTTTAACATACTTCTGCATCCGAGGTCACCAGAAAGTCCGGGAGATGAGATCCAATGTCCTTTTTGCCCCGGGATGACCTGCCGATTTAGAAGAGTGTCCCCATTCCAGGACCTGTTTGTGCAAAGAAGGAGAAGTAAACAGACAACCCTCAGGAACCGTAAGGTTATCAGGAATCCGATTTTGCTGAAGGACAATATCCATTAAAGCCTCAAAGTTAGTGGAAGAAAGAATGAATTTGGATGGAAGAATAGAATTGAGTTTATCCTCAGAATTATCCTCAAGCGAATATTGATGGGACAGAGCATCCGCGTTAACATTTTTAGTCCCAGGAAGGTAGGAGATAAAGTTGAACCTTGAAAAGAAGAGTGACCATATGGCTTGGCGGGCTCCCAATTGACAAGCTCCTTCAATATACAACAAATTCTTGTGATCCATAAGAATTGTTATAGACATCTCCGTTCCTTCTAAAAGGTGTCTCCATTCTTCTAATGCAAGTTTCATGGCCAAAAGTTCACGATTCCCAATATCATAGTTACGTTCAGCTGCAGACATTTTTTTGGAGAAAAAAGCACAAGCATGCAATCTGGCCTGAGGGTTTTTCCTCTGGGACAGAACAGCACCTACACCAACATCAGATGCATCCACCTCGAGCGTAATGGGGAGCTAAGGCTCAAGATGAACCAGAGCGGATATGAAGGCTTTCTTCAAGAGATCAAAAGATTTAACTGCAGTGGAAGACCATGATGAGGGATCTGCTCCTTTTTTGGTAAGAGCCGTCAGAGGAGCTACTAAAGAAGAGAAATTCTGAATAAATCTGCGATAATAATTGTAAAACTCCAAGAAGCGCTGTACAGCCTTGAGCATGGTGGGTTGAGGCCAATCCAAAACCACTTTGACCTTGGCAGGATCCATCGTGAGGCCGGAGTCCAAAATGATGTATCCTAAGAAAACTGTAGATTGGTGAAAGTGAAATTTTTCAAGTTTAGCGAACAAAAGGTTCTCTCGTAGAAGTAGTACTTGTTTGATGTGTCCTACATGTTCCTCAAGAGACTTAGAAAAAATTAGAATATCGTCCAAGTAAACAATTACAAAGGAATTGAGAAGATCTCTGAATATCTCATTGACAAAATCTTGGAACACAGCTGGGGCATTACAAAGACCGGAAGACATGACCAAGTACTCGTTGTGTCCATCCCGGGTATTGAATGCAGTTTTCCACTCGTCGCCATGACGGATTCTGATAAGGTTATACGCACCCCGTAGATCCAATTTGGTGAAGATTTTTGCTCCTTGAAGACGATCAAAAAGTTCGGATATGAGAGGGAGAGGATAGTATTTTTAATAGTGATTTTGTTGAGTCCATGATAGTGTATGAGTATGATTGGCTTTTCTGAAAGACACACCTCCAGCCAATCATGATAAAATACCAGGGAAATGACGCTCCAGTAGTGTCCGCATTACCTTGAGAAAGCGCTAGGTGGCGCGAAACGTACATCGGTGTTTTTATGATGTCCCAACTATGACGTCATCAGGCGGCGCGGGGTCGGAGTGGTGATTGAAAGACTGAAAGACCAGGTCATATACTACCTTCCCAGCAGGACCGCAAGTTTGCGATCGAACCTATTTACGGTTTATACTAAAACTGGGTAATCTGTAGTAAGCCCTGGTTGGCGCAGTAAGCAGCTTTTAGCTGCATGAGTCCGTTTCTCTGTTTCTCTACTCCACGCTAGACAAGGGTGACACGTGTATACACATATTACAGAATATATGCTTGAATATATCGTTACCTTACCAGTGAGATCACAACATCGCGTGACAATAGTCTATGTATAAATTGACAACTGGGAGGTTTACATGATGCCTGCATTTGATGAAGACCATCTGTATTTTTGTGTGTGTACATTGCGTGTCTGATGATATAGGGCGGTAGTAAACATTATATGCCTGCTCCTCTGATTGATGTGAGCGACAGGGAAATTGTACATATCCCATCATAGGGAACAGACATAGTACAATATCTGTTTGACTCAATCACTGGTGCCATAGGATCATCTGTGTGGTATTACTACAAGTACACATAGGAGGTACCTAGCTCATTACCCTCTGTCCCCACCCACCCCCTGATTAATTTTGAACCCATTAGTAGGTATATGTCTTTGCATAGATGTTTAATAAAGTATTTTAATATGTATTACTAAATGGTGTATGGGCTCCTCCCTAGGATTTAATTGTTCCTAACCATTTATTGGAAATAGCGAGTGCAAATAGGTTCTTTTTGGGCTACTCCCTTTGTACCCTCCCCCCTTACACCTGTTTAAAGTAGCCATTTTTTAAGTGGCAAGCAGCGTGGAGTTTAACAGGGAGTTCAACAGGAGTGAAACAACTGGACACCACCTACTGGTCCTAAATCCTGGATTTGAACTGCGCTGGAAAGAAGGACATTATCTATCCCAGACTGCACATCTTAATACTAAACTGTTTCTGTCATGTCGCTGCTACTATTTATATTTACTGTGACCTCGCTTCTTTCCAAAATATCTGCTTCTTTCTACCAGCCTCATCATGTCTCTAACGCTATTCATATATATCGTAAAACATACAGGACACCTACAAGCTCATATTAGTTTAACATTTTGGCCAAAGTGTTGTAAGCCCTTGAGCCACTACACGGCAGACCGCATCTCAAGGGTACCCAACACTAATATAAATTCTTAATAACCTGTGCATTACCAGGAAGAATGATTTATAATAAATCTGTATAGAAGAATATCAAAAGGTACACATTCCAGGCAAGGTCTGGCAGCAAGATAAGGCAGACAGGCTCAAAGAGGTGAGGTTCAGCGTCACACAAACTGGAGTTATGCTCGACAAGGAATGAAACTGCAGAGAATATATTTAAAGGACCTCCCACTAATGGAAGGCATCCAGGAAGTGGGGCTGCAGTTCCTGATATGCTGCTGGATCGTGCAGGTGCGTCCTATTGCACAGCCAATGGAGACTGCATCAGAGTGTGCATGCGCGCAACCCGTGCATCATACTGGCAACCTGGTCGCGCGCAGTCATCGCGCACCACGACACCCACGCCAGTACGGGGCGGAGACCAGAGGCGGGATCCACGGGAACAGGAGGAGCGCGGAGCAAAGCCGCGCCGTGCATCCCCGACGCCAAGGCGGGGACGAGAACAAGGAACGGAGACCGCGCACCACGCGTCAATGCCAGAGGAACGGGTGCATGCCCCGTGCCCAGAGACAGAAGAGGCAGACGGAACCCGTGCAGTGCGTAAATATCACCGTTAGGTTGCCTCTCTTGAATCCCACAGGAATCAGATGGGCGAGTAAGGGTTAAGGGGACAGAAGCACCAGAACAGCGAATCCCACCCCCACCCCCCCTCTCTAGGGGCGACTCCATGAAGGCTTCTCTGAGAAATTCAAATGGAAGTTCCTGACCATTTTTGCCGCACGAATCCGATGACTAGGAAACCACGATCTCTCCTCAGGACCGAATCTCTTCCAATGAACGAGATAATGTAAGGAGCCTCGAGAGAATTTGGAATCCAGAATAGATTGGATTTCGTATTCGGGCTGACCCTGTACCAAATGATATGATACCATGATAATCAATGCAAGTCCGCAGTGTCCCATCTTTTTTCTTAAAGAAAAACCCAGCCCCAACGGGAGATGTGGATTTGCGGATGAAGCCCCTTAGAAGATTCTCAGCGATACAGTATATTCTTTCATGGCTTTAGTTTCCAGCATAGACAAAGCATATGAGGCTCCTCAAGGCGTTGTCGTACCTGGAAGTAATTTGATGGGACAATCATAGGGATGATGTGGAGGAAGTATTTCAGACTTGACTTTGTCGAAGACATCCTTGAAGTCGATGTATTCCTCCGGCAGTTGTACCCTTTTCTTGTCTTCTGATACGGTAGTTGCACAAACGCTACTTGAGCCTTGAAGACAATTTTGCACGCAGTATGAACTACACGGAATAGGTTCCTTGCTCAACCAATCTATCCATGGATTATGAACTTGTAACCAGGGTAGGCCCAAGATTACTGCAATAGAGGGCGTGTGAATGGCATTCAAATAAATATTTTACATATGGTTATTTACAGACCTTAGCTGAATAATCTGGGTCTCCAACGAAATGAATGCAGGCTTAAGTGGTCTACCAGCAATGGCCTCCAAGGCGATAGCGTTCTTCTTGCACACTAAACGGATCTTTTGGTGCTCTGCAAAACTCTGATCAATAAAGTTTCCCCCGGAACCCGAATCAAGAAAGGCCAATGTGGAGACAGAAAATCGTCACAAGGATCTTTGTGGGATTAGAAGTAGCTATAGGGGAAAGAGAGATCGTTCCCAATAAGATTACCCTAGGCCTCATGGGAGCCATGCGTTTCCCGCCTTGTTGGGGCAAAAGAAAGAGAAATGTCCATGACCCCCACAATACAGACAAAGTCAAGCATCTATGCAGCGTTGCTTTTTAGTGCACTGGAGCGAAGTGACTCCCAATTGCATAGGTTCAGAAGAATCTGGGTCAGGACCCACCTGGTTGGGGTTTATCCTGTGTGGCAGGATGGCCGTGGTAAGTGAGGAGACAACACGTCTTTTCCGGTGAAATAATGCTGTTGGGTTTATTTGTCCAAAAACGGTAACTAAACAATGGGTACACTGTTCCTTTAAAATTGAAATGAAACCAAAACCTAACCCCGGTCGGGGTACTAGCTAAACAAAAGTGCAGGCAAACTATCTGGTTGGCTAGCTAACCTATTCCAGCCCAATAAAGTACAGCAAACGCAGTTGGCTCCTTACCTGGGAGCTTTATTCTTCCCTCTTGGGACAGGATCGCTTTGGGCAGCTTGTGTCTGTCTTAACACTTCTCTGTCTTGCCTCTATGCCTCAGAGAGTGAGACTGCCGCCCCAGAGGCATTTCCTCTTCCTGTTTTTAAAGCAGGTAAAGGAGCTTTATTCAAATCACCTGTGGTCTGCTTGACAAGCTGAGTTAACCCCTCGTTTACTGGATAGCATGCATACTGCTATCTCCTATTCACATACACTGAGTCAATGACCCTATCACATATCCCCCTTCCCAGCGTAATGTTACCGAGTGGAGCGGCCCGTGCACCGAGACTGTGCACCCTAGAGAGTGCATCAGCATTACCGTGCAGTATGCCTGGCCGATGTTGGATCGTAAAGTTAAAAGGTTGCAACGACAGGAACCAACGGGTAACTCTCGAGTTCTTTTCTTTATTTCTGTGCATCCACTGTAGTGGTGCATGATCTGTTACGAGTGTAAAAGATCTGCCTAAAAGGTAATATTTCAATGTGTCTGTTGCCCACTTTACGGCCAAACACTCTTTTTCTACTGTGGCGTATCTTTGTTCGCGGGGACACAATTTGCGACTTAAATAGAGGACCGGGTGTTCCTCTTCTCCTACAACCTGGGACAGTACTGCTCCGAGACCTACTTCGGAGGCGTCCGTTTGTAAAAAAAACTCCTTTTTAAAGTCCGGGGCTACCAAGACTGGGTGACTACAGAGCGTTGTGCGTAGGTCTACAAATGCGGTCTCCGCATTACTGTTCCATTTTACAACATCAGGTGCCTTTGCCTTTACTAGATCTGAAAGCTGTGCAGCCCGGGTTGCAAAATGGGGTATAAATCGCCTGTAGTAATCTACAATGCCCAGAAACGTCCTAACCTGTTTCTTTTTTAGGGGACGGGGCCAACTCTCAATGGCTTCAACTTTATTGAGCTGGGGTTTTACTGTCCCCCTTCCCACAACATAGCCAAGATATTTTGCCTCTGCTAGGCCGACTGAACATTTAGCTGGATTGGCTGTAAGACCCGCCTCCCGAAAGGTTCTTAACACTGCTTCAACCTTTCCTAGATGTGAGTCCCAATCTGGACTATGAATTACCACATCGTCTAAGTACGCTGAGGCGTAGTTCGAGTGTGGGTGTAGCAATTTATTCATCAACCTTTGGAAGGTTGCAGGTGCCCCATGAAGACCAAAGGGTAAAACAGTATACTGAAATAGACCATCAGGTGTGGAGAAGGCCGTTTTCTCTTTTGCTGACCTTGTTAAGGGGATTTGCCAATAACCCTTTGTAAGATCTAAAGTGATTAGAAAACGAGCCCTCGCCAACTTCTCAATTAACTCGTCTACCCGTGGCATAGGATAGGCATCAAACTTCGAGACTTCATTTACCTTTCTAAAGTCGTTACAGAACCGTATTGTCCCATCTGGCTTAGGTACCAAGACAATAGGGCTGGACCATTGACTATGGGACTCCTCAATTATGCCCAGATCTAGCATTTTCTTTACCTCCGACTGAATAGCCCTTCTTCTAGCTTCTGGGATTCTATAAGGTCTTATCTTAATGACTACCCCTGGCTTGGTGATGATATCATGAGAAATCATCCTAGTTTTCCCTGGTACACTGGAAAAGACATCTCTGTTCCTTTTCACCAAATCTACAGCTTCTCTGTGTTGTTCAGGCGTAAGTTCTGCCGATATTTGAACAAGTGGTTCCTCCCCTTTCCTGGATCGTTAGCTACTACCGACAGGCATACCTCTCTATCCTTCCAGGATTTAAATAGATTTATGTGATAGATTTGCTCTACCTTCCTCCGGTCTGGCTGTCGAATTTTATAATTCACCGGGCCGACCTGTTCTAGAACCTCATATGGCCCCTGCCAATGTGATAACAGCTTGCTTTCGGCCGTGGGAACAAGGACCATTACTCGGTCCCCTGGTCGGAAGTTGTGAACCGTAGCCTGTCTGTTGTAAAGGTTCCGTTGGGCCCTCTGTGCCTCTTCTAGATGCTGTCTGACTATGGGGGTAATATGCGCAATACGGTCTTTCAAATCTTCCACAAAATGGACGACATTTTTCCCTGGCACAGCTTGTTGCTCCCACTCTTCTTTGAGGCTATCCAGAATCCCTCTTGGGCGTCTCCCATACAGGAGTTCAAATGGGGAAAACCCCGTAGAGGCCTGTGGTACCTCTCGGATAGCAAACAAGCGATAAGTCAACAAGGTGTCCCAGTTCTTCCCATCACTAGCGACTACCTTTCTCAACATCATCTTCAACGTCTTATTGAATCGTTCTACCAGTCCGTCCGTTTGTGGATGGTACACAGAGGTTCTTAGGGACTGTATTTTTAGCTCTACACATAAGTCTTGCATAAGTTTAGATGTAAACGGGGTACCCTGATCTGTCAGAATTTCTTTCGGTATCCCGAGTCGGGAAAACACCTGTAACAATTCCTTAGCTATAGTTTTGGAGGAAGTGTTACGTAAAGGTAGTGCCTCTGGATATCGAGTGGCATAGTCTAGGATCACTAGAATGTACTGATGACCCGTGGCAGATTTCTCCAAGGGACCCACTATATCCATGGCAATCCTCTCAAATGGGACCTCAATAATAGGCATAGTGATCAATGGGGCCCTCAAACGTGGTCGGGGGGCTGTCAACTGACACTCGGGACAAGAGGCACAGAATCTCTTTACTGCATTATATATCCCTGGCCAGTAAAACCTTTTTAGGATTCTTTGCTGTGTCTTCTCTACGCCCAGATGACCCCCAACAAATGAGAGTGTGCTAGCTCTAGGACCTTCCTCACTAATGAACTGGGTACTAACAATTTTTCTATTTCTTGGCCCTCCTCTTGGCTCACATGGTATAACAAATCATTCTTAATTTAGAAATATGGATAGGATTCCTTTGTGGTTCCTTCTACCGGGACCCCATTAACTTCTACCGCCTGGCTAAATCCATTTTTCAACTGGGGATCATTAGCCTGTTCTCTACCAAAGTTAGTTAGGGACAGTTCTAGACTTCCAAAACCTTCTTCATCTGGAGTTTGGTCGGTTACCTCCACGGGTAACTCAGACACCTGATCATCAACAGGCCCTGTCTCGGACAACTCTTCTCCCTCTGGTCTCCCTCCGTTAGGGGTAGTGACCAGTGCTAACTGGGGTGGGGGTGTACCTCTTTTTTTTTCGTTCCTACGTTCCCGTTTTGACTTAGGGGTTTTAGACACCTCGGCTACTAATTCGGGGTCTGTAAATGGAAAAAGCTCATCTGGAGTAGGATTGTTCAAGGTGAGCTGTCCACTGATCAGGGTGTCCAAACCAGGGAAATTACAGCCTAACACTAGGGAATGTGGTAATTTTGGTACAACTGCTGCCATA
The DNA here is from genome assembly GCF_040206685.1 of Ascaphus truei. NCBI lineage: Eukaryota > Metazoa > Chordata > Amphibia > Anura > Ascaphidae > Ascaphus > Ascaphus truei. The sequence goes on from NC_134484.1 coordinate 489,898,611, forward strand.
GTTTCGATGACTTGCCCCTCGACTTTTACTTTTATCAGAGTCGTGGTGTACGGAAGCGTACACCCATGCACACATAATACCCGCAACTTCTCACCCTGGGGTAACGCTCGAATGAAGCGGTCCAACACCACCATCTCAAGGATCCGTGCCGGGCTATGTTCCTCTGGTTTTAGCTACTTGGTCGCTAGGTGAATCAAATCCCATAACTGGGATCTGGGCGGCTTCTGTTCCTGGTATTTCCACTTATGGAACCTCTGCGCACAAACTGCGGGAGTCACACCAATCCTTGCAAGGATTTCGCTTTTCAGACAGTCATAATCTGCTGCGGCTTCTTCGTCAAGGTCACAATACGCTTTTTGGGCTTCCCCCAGTAAAAAGGGTGCGATAATCCCAGCCCATTTGGAGCGGGCCCACCTTTCCCGGGAAGCGATTCGCTCAAAGGACCTGAGGTATCCCTTGACGTCATCGTGTGGCGTCATTTTCTGCAGGTACTCGTTCGCCTGGATGGGCCGCGCTGGGGCCATACTTGACAAGGCCATTTTAATCTGGGCCAGCTGCTCAATCAGTTGCTTCTGTGTGTCTGCAACAATGTCAAGCTGGGCTGCAAATAACCGGTTCGTCTCGCGTTGTGCAGCCGTGCTGTCCTGTCCCTGATTGTTAGCTTCTTGCTGGACAGCGGTGCTGTGTACTAAGGCCTTCACAACGTCTTCCATAGTGGCAGCTACCGCGTGGACAGATTCCACCAGACGCAATCTGCAGCTCTGCCCCTTTTACAGGGTGTTCGCCTCCCACTTCTGACACCACGTGTGGCAGGATGGCCGTGGTAAGTGAGGAGACAACACGTCTTTTCCGGTGAAATAATGCTGTTGGGTTTATTTGTCCAAAAACGGTAACTAAACAATGGGTACACTGTCCCTTTAAAATTGAAATGAAACCAAAACCTAACCCCGGTCGGGGTACTAGCTAAACAAAAGTGCAGGCTAACTATCTGGCTGGCTAGCTAACCTATTCCAGCCCAATAAAGTACAGCAAACGCAGTTGGCTCCTTACCTGGGAGCTTTATTCTTCCCTCTTGGGACAGGATCGCTTTGGGCAGCTTGGGTCTGTCTTAACACTTCTCTGTCTTCCCTCTATGCCTCAGAGAGAGAGACTGCCGCCCCAGAGGCATTTCCTCTTCCTGTTTTTAAAGCAGGTAAAGGAGCTTTATTCAAATCACCTGTGGTCTGCTTGACAAGCTGAGTTAACCCCTCGTTTACTGGATAGCATGCATACTGCCATCTCCTATTCACATACACGAGTCAATGACCCTATCACACCTGGGAGAAACCGTGTGATGAAGTCGTCTCTCAGTCCTTCTCTCCTGGAGGCGATGGTCCACCTTGATGCAGACCGCAATGAGATCCTCCAGATCGGTAGGCCAATCATGAGTCGCAAGTTCATCTTTCACAGTCTCAGACAATCCCTGCCAGAAGGCAGCAGACAATGATTCTACGTTCCAAACCATCTCTGCGGCAATAATCCTAAACTCGAGTGCATAACGAGAAACAGAGCGGATATCCTGAAAAATAGAGCAGAAGCTGCAGATACCTTTCGACCTGGTGTATCGAACACCCTGCGGCACTCTTTGGCAAAAGCTCCAATGCTTTGGGTGAAGTCGGATCTTCGCTCCCAGATGGGGGAAGCCCAGGCAAGAGCATCATCAATGAGGAGAGAGATTATGTAGGCTACCTTGGAACAGGAAGAGAAGCGGGAAAAATTAATCTCCCTGAGGGTTCTCACGTTTTGATCATTAGACTCACATTTATTTTCAAGACTTGAAAGGGCATTGGCGTGCGTGCTCAGGACTCTTCCTACCTCAGCGGGAGTTGAAGTTTGTTTGACCAAGCATACTGTAACACGTAGCTCACCACAAACGAGGCGCGACCGCGGGGCTGAGGTAGGGATTGGTATAGAACGCCGACCACAACCGAGAGGGCGTGTCTAGAGTGTAGGATAGTCTTGCAGGCCGGATCAGGGTAATAGAAGACAGCGTAAACGTGATACTTGTCGGGTCTAAGAGTGTAGAGTAGCGGATCGTTGGGGTACGTAGATGGAGTCAGGATTGCAGATAGTAGAGTAGTCGTAGAGCCAAAGCCAAGGTCAGTGTGGGAGAGAGCAGTGTTGTCGTATTCCAATGCCAGGGTCAGTGTAGGAGAGTAGAGTCGTCGTATCCAAAGCCAGGGTCAGCGTAGGAGAATATCACGAGGTACAAATTCCAGGCAAGGTCTGGCAGCAAGATAAGGCAGACGGGCTCAAAGCAGTGAGGTTCAGCATAGACATGGATACATACATACCCTGAGTAAACACTTGGGTGACCAGGTTTTCTTACTGAGAAACATTGTATACACACTACACATGGGAAAGGTTTCTCCCCTGTGTAAATGCTCTGGTGTCTGAGGACTGACCTCCTTTTACAGAATGGATTTTGATGTAATCCCCTTGTATGAATTGTTTGGTGTGTGTTGAGGTGCCTCTAGTGCTGAAATGTTTCCCAAATTCTGTACAATTAAAAATCTGCTGGTGTAGCAAGATGTCCAACTTTGTATAAAATGGTTTACCACACTCTGAACAAGCAAATTATTTCCCTTGTGTGAATCATGTGGTGTGTAAGGTCATTCATCTAAGAAACGTTTTTCCTATACTCTGTCCATGTGAGAGGCCTGCATGACCCCAAACACTGAATTTTTCCCACACTGAACAAGAAAATAGTTTCTCCACTGTAAATACTTGGGTGTGACAGGAGGTCACACTTTGTACTGAATTGTTTCCAACACCCTGAACTAGAGTTAGACAATAACAAAAAACTTCCCACCATAAGAGTATTAAGTAATTTATCGTGATAACAATATTCAGCAATATATTAACAGCCAATAGAAAACAAAAAAGCAAAAGTCCTCAAAATGTTCAAGGTCATTTATTGTGAAACATATTTCTTATACAAATGCATTTCATTCTTAATAAAATGTAAAAAAACAAATACATTTTAGTATATTTTAATTTTAAGAATAAAAAAAGGTTTCAATAAAAATGTTACACTAACTACACCCACACTAAAGACCCCTTTCTGCTGTACACATTAATAGGGCATGGGTTAAATGGCCTGGGAAGGAGGGTATTAAGAGGCACTGGTGAGAGCCGAGAGAAATACGGGGGAGGAGAGAAAGGGGTTGAGTCATGGTGGAAGGGAAGGGTTAGAGGCATGGCAGAGGGGAAGTGGTTAATAGGGAGGGGTGAGATTACCAGCAGGAGGATTCCTTATAGCAAACAACCACAATAACATGTCCCTCACCATAACCAACACAAAACACTATCTGGAGCAAGGGGAGGTAGATTATAGCAGAAACACACAAACAAAAGATCATAAGAGATTACAAAACCCCTAGTAATTGCACTCAAGATAGGTCACACTAGGATTAGCGTGGCCACCATAAAGGCTTTGTAAGAGGACAAGTGCAGAGGTACGCAATGGAGACTGTTTTTAAGGTGAAATTAAAATAAGGCTTTATTGTGCCTGTCTCTTTAAACACAGCAAACCAAATCTGCTCCACTTTGGAGTATATATAGACACTTGTAGTCCAGTCCTCATTAACTGTGGGGTTAGCCCAGCGATTCACCGGCCCTTCATAAAGACATATATACATACATATATATATATATATATATATATATATATATATATATATATAGATATAGATATATAGATATATATATATATATCTATATCTATATATATAGATAGATATATAGATATATAGTTATACATTACCGTTCCAAGGATTGGTAAACAAGAGACAGCACTCAATGTTGAAAATCAAAGTGTATTAGTGAAAGCAAAAATACATCCAGAAACCCAACGTTTCGGTCCTACAGAATGGGACCTTCCTCAGGGGGATACAAAGGGAGAATGACACAGTTCACCACATATTTATACATCAAACACTGAAAGTCAATTAACCAATCACCATCACCCAATTAAATTAACACAAGAAACCTGCAGCTCTGATGTCATGTGTTGATTAAGCTTACATAAGATACCTCCATACTGCTAATCACCCTGCTGTGTATTGCATCCATTGTCATGGTTACCAATGGGTCTGAGCTCTGATTGATATGTATGGGGCAGCAGGGAGAGGGTTTTTAAAGAAGTAAAGCAGGTAGTGCCATACATAAGTGAAACATAATAAAACCAGGGACATATAGGTGTGGGGGAGTGTGGGGGAGTGGTGGGGATCATGATGGAATGTACTGACATTACTAGAGGGCAGAGCCAGACTATGTCATGTGAACCATAAGTGCATATGGGAATACCACAATAAGTAGAACTTGCATGAAGTTGAAATTGCATCTTAGAGTTGCTAAACTGTGTCTGTGTTTCCTGAAGTGTCGCGCCACCGGTTGGTGTTTTAAATCATCGTCATCTTCAGCACCCAGAAGTGCCTTCCTGATTGCACATCGATGAATACTGATACGTTCCTTTAACATTCTCATCGTCTTTCCACACCTATTTGTCCTTGGTTTTATTATGTTTCACTTATGTATGGCACTACCTGCTTTACTTCTTTAAACACCCTCTCCCTGCTGCCCCTGACATATCAATCAGGTTAAATACATTTGGCCAAAATAAGCCTTACAAAGGTGGCCAAGTTACATCGATTTAGGGGTAGCTAGCTGGGATTCATAACAGTTTGTGATGCCAGCAACCCCTATCGTCACACAGGGTTGACCGCTATTCGGTCACACAAGAGTACAAAAAGTAATAACGTTTTAATAAACAAAATAAAACCCAACGAAACACTAAAATAGTGATAAATATATATGAGATACAGCCCCTTATAATTGTGGGGCTAATCCAGTAGAGATGGGGAGATAGGAGGGGAGGGGGGGGAGGGGGCCCTTCCTCCTCGGACCATCGTACACGATGACTCAGTCACCATAGTCTGCTTTTGTGGGGGGTGGTCATTTTTAGTGCCATACGGGTCAGCCATGGTTCCCATGTGTTGTAAAACGGCTCCGTCTTTCTCTTTAGGAAGGCCGAGAGTTTTTCCATTTGCATAACTACCTGTATTCTGTTTTTGACTGTTTGCCATGGGGGGGAGACACTTTCTTCCAGGAGGCCGCCACCGCACATCTGGCCTCCGTGAGGATGGAGGAGATCAATTTTCTTGTTGGGCGGTCAATATTCTCTATTGGCCTGGCCAGCAAGTAGGTCAACGGATCAAAGGGTATTGTGAGGTCTGTGACCTCTGTGATTAAAGTCTGTATGGTTTCCCAGTATTTCTGAATTTCTGGACATGACCACCATATGTGGGCCATGTCACCCTTTTGACCGCAGCCTCTCCAACATAGGTCGGAGGCCAGAGGGTAGATTTGATTTAGTCTAACTGGGGTAAGATACCAGCAAAACAATATTTTGTATATATTTTCTTTGATTGTGGTACATATGGAAGTTCCTGAGGCAGAGTCCCAAATACTTTCCCAGTCCTCTTGGTCTATAACTATGCCCAATTCTGCTGCCCAATGGAGCATGTAGTCGTGAACCGGGGCCTCAGATGCCCTTTCTAGTTCAGAGTATATTTGCGTTATTAGACCTTTTTGGTATGAGGTTTCTTTGCATAGGTTTTCAAAGTTCGTTAGAGGGGGAAATTCCAACGTTGGTGATATCGATTGGGTGAAGTGCCGAATTTGGAGATATTTAAAGAAGTTCAATCTCCGTATTTCGTATTTGTTTTGTAGTCTTTGGTAACTCATGAACTCCCCTATGCTCAAGATGTCGGCAATCGCCCTTATCTGTTTGGTCGTTAATTGCTCGAATTGTCTGGGCTCACAACCTGGTGGGAATTTGGGGGTTTGGGTAATTGGTGCGAGTTGGGATTTGGTGGTTGTGAGCTTAAATTTCAGTTTGCATTTCGTCCAGGTCTTCCATGTGTGTCTCATCGGTCCTAATCGGAATTTGCTTTTCTGCAAATCTTCCCTACTCAGGGACCAAAGGCATGCTGGCAGAGAAGGCGTGCCGGCGTATTGCATTTCTATGTCTAGCCAGCAATATTGGCCGGGTTCCACGTTCCATACTACTACCTGTCTTAGCTGGGTGGCTTGATAGTATCGCATAATATCGGGGACCCCCAGGCCCCTCCTCAACCTCGACGCCAAGAGAACTGTCTTGCGACTCTGGGTTTTTTCCCCTGCCAGATGAAGTGGAGAATTTGTTTCTGGATATTTTTCAATTCTGCGCCAGGGATGTGGATCGGGAGTGTCTGGAAGTAGTATAACAATCTGGGGAGTATGTTCATTTTCACCGAGATCATTCTCCCGATCCATGAAATTTGGTATGGTCCCCATTTATCCAGGTCTAATTTAATTTTCCGGAAGAGGGCCGGGTAATTATGGTGGTATTGGGATTGGTAGCTCCCCAATATCTTTACTCCCAGATATTTGATATAGGAGGAGCTCCATCGGTAGTTGAAGTTTAGCTTAAGAAGTTTCATCTCTGGGTCTGGCAGGTTGAGGTTTAGGGCTTCGGATTTATCATTGTTGATTTTATAGCCTGAAATAACTCCGAAGTCTAAAAGCTCTTTTTGTAAATTTGGGAGGGAAATCTGGGGTTTTGAGAGTGTTAGTATTATGTCGTCCGCGAATAGGGATATTTTGTAATGCGAACGCCCAATTTCTATTCCTTGAATATCTATGTTGTTTCGGATTGTAGCTGCTAATGGTTCTATGGTTAGCGCGAAGAGAAGGGGGGACAGGGGACACCCCTGTCCCGTACCGTTTTTAATGCTAAAGCTCTGGATACTGCCCCCTGGGAGTTTTACCATTGCGGATGGATCTTGGTATAGTCTACGGACCCCTTCTAAGTATGCGTCTCTGAAGCCAAATGTGCGCATAGTGTGGTCTAAAAATAGCCAGTCTATTCTATTGAACGCCTTCTCTGCGTCTAGGCTAAGTAGGATTGCTTTGGTTCCTGTGAGGTGGATATGCTCGATAATATCGATTATTTTACGTGTGTTATCCGAGGCCTGTCGACCTGTTATAAAACCGACTTGGTCTATATTTATTAGCCTCGGAAGGGTTGGGTTTAATCTATTGGCCAAAATTTTGCTGTAGAGTTTGAGATCATTATTGAGAAGGGAGATTGGACGGTAGCTTCCACATTGCATCGGGTCTCTGCCTTCCTTATGAATGATGGCTAGGTTGGCAAGGGACATGGAGGTGGGGATCGAATTTTCCTCCAGAAAATGGTTGAACATTTTTAATAGATGCGTGGATAGTACGGGCAAGTATCTCTTATAGTAGACATTAGTGAAGCCATCAGGGCCAGGAGATTTGGAGATCTTCAGAGCTTTTACCGCTTCTTCTAATTCTTCTTTTGTGATTGCTGCGTTAAGGACCTCATTTTCCTCTTCGGTCAGGGTCGGGAGTTGACATTTGTCTAAGTATTTTTTGATCGCTTCTGATGCTTTTTGTGCTGATCGAGCAGTTTTGGATCTTAGGTTATACAGTGCTGTGTAATATTTTGTGAACTCTGCAGCTATTTTTTTGTCCCTGTACTGTGTCTCACCAGATCTATTTTTGATCGCTGTTATTTGAGATCATTTTTGGATGCCTCACAGTCTGCTGGCCAAAAGTTTGTCAGCCTTGTTGCCCTTATCATAATAGTGTTGATTAGTCCATTTAAGGGCTTTTTCCACATCCTCCATTTGGGCCTGTTTGAGTTTTTGTCTGGCTATTATTAATGTTTTATAGGTTTTTTTTGCGGGATTGGTTTTATGAGATTGTTCCAATTTTAAGATGTTCTCAGTGAGTTCCGAAATCAGTTTTTGTTTGACTTTTTTCCTATGGGAGGCAATAGAAATGAATTTGCCTCTAATTGCCGCCTTATGGGCTTCCCATAGGATCGCTGGAGATGATACCGAGCCTGAGTTAAAGAAAAAGTAGTCCTTAAGTGAGGTTCTGATCTCTCTATCTCAGGGTGGTTCAATAGGGAGTTGTTCAATCTCCAGGAATATGATGTCGTCTTTTCGAATGGTGTGGATAGGGTCAAGGTGATTGGGGCATGGTCTGACCACGTGATGGGGCCGATGTCAGATTTCGTGGTTGCCTGCAAGATGTTTTTGGTCAGCAGAAAGTAGTCGATGCGTGAATAGGTCTGGTGAGGAGCTGAGTAAAAGGTATAGTCTCTCTGGTCCTGGTGCTGCGATCTCCATATGTCCACCAATGAGAACTCGTCCATTAATTCCCTGAACCTTTTCCCCGTGATTTGGGAGTGGGTTCTGCGGGGGTGACCCATTGCGGTTGATCTGTCCTCGGTGGGGTTGGGGACCATGTTCAGGTCTCCCCCCACTATCATCGATGACAGATATTCCGGGTCGATGCCCTCAAGCACTGTTTTTAGGAATTCTGTTTGATTTTCGTTGGGGGCATACACATTGATTAGAGCGATTGCCGAGCCCGCTAAGGAGCCATATACCACGAGCAATCTACCCTCTGGATCCATGGTTGTTTTGACATGATTAAATGGAGTTCCTTGTCTGATTAGTATAGCCACTCCCCGCTTTTTACTACTAAATGATGCGAAAAAGCATGTTGGAAACACTTTTTTGAATAAATTTGGGGGGTCTTGTGACGTGAAGTGGGTCTCCTGTAGGAATACGGTGTCTCCCCCTGCCTGTTTCATGTCTTGGAGGGCTAGCCTCCTTTTTCTATTATTTTGGAGCCCTTTGACGTTAAGTGACATTATCTTCACTGGGGTGTTAGAAGTCATGGGTAGCTTTTATGGTCGAGGCTTTTAGGATCCCTCCCTTCCCACCGGGGGGGTCTTGGTTGTATGACTTAAGTGTGGTCTTATCCCTGGCAAACATCTCGGGGTGATCTGGTCGTTGCGACAGATTAACTGGGTGGGCCAAGGAGGAAGGGAGGGAGGGGGAGACAGGGAGGGTGGGGGTAGTACTGCTGGGACAGGGTCAGCAGTAAGGAGGGTAAGAGGATGAGGTTCATGTGTGAACCTAACGGGTAGTTGCCTGGTCCTCGGGCGACCGGCTTTTGGGCATCCGTGCCCATCGGGGTTGACTCAAGTGTCGGCAGCCGGTGGGCAGTGGAAGGGGGGGGGGGTCAAACCCTCTGGTTCTTTGTTTTTCTCCCCTGGATTCGCTTTTATGCCCTTTATTCTTATAAAGGGGGGGAGGGGGTTCCCCTCGGGGTAGGGGGTGTCCTTTTAGGTTCTGTAGGCCGAGGGTATTTTCGCCTTGGAGTGGGCGGGGGGGGTAAGAGGGGGAGGGGGGAAGAGGGGGAGGGGTGGAGAGAGGGGAGTGGGGGGTGAGGCGTTGGGAGGGGGGGGGGGGTTGGAGAGGGGGAAGGGGTGGGGGGGGGGAGTAGAGAGGACAAAAACAAGGAGAGAGCATAGAGAGCATTTCCGTAACGCAGATAAGGGTATCTGCACATTTGGCACATAGGTATTGTTATTAGGTTGTCACGCTGACTTTCATGGAGCACTGTTCATGGCAGACAGGGGTAAGTACTCTTTTTGATACGTCCAGATCTTGGAGAGGTACTTGTGGGAGAGATCAAAGTCCTTATTTTATACATTGGTGCCTTTGCGTAACATTAGGTCTGAGGGGGCGTAGATCTTGGTGAGAGGGAAGGGGGGGGGAGGGAGGAGAGGGGGGGAGGGAGGAGAGGGGGGGAGGGAGGGGAGGGTGGGGGGGTTGGTGTGGGGGGGGGAGGTGATGGGGAAGGTAAGGTAGGGGTAGGGAAGGGGGAGGGGAGGGGTGGGGGGGGGTGGTACTAGGAAGGGGTAGAAGGGAGCATTTCTGCACCTTGCGTTGATTCATTTATACAGTTGATACACAATCAATCATTTACTTCAGCAGTTTATGTTAACAGTAGTATCTCAGCGTTCTCAGTTGTGTGTGTATACAGGGGGTGGAGGACCCTTGCGATGGGGTTCTTTCTCCTTGTGGTATCCGTGGGGAGGGGGAGGGAGGAGTAGGGGGGTGTGGTTGGGGGAGGTCCCTGAGCGGGTTGCTGGGGTGCTGTGATTGGATATCTTTAGGTATGCTAACTGGCTTGTCAGCTACTTCCGGTGTAGCGGCCGCTGAGGGCGGAGCGGGCGCCCCTGGGCATCGTCCCGTTCACCATTCATGTTTGGTTTGTGCTGCGGGATGCGGCGTCCTGTGTGACTGGCTCGGCAGGTAAGAAACTCTGTGTGTTGGAAGGTCGGGTGGAGGGTGTTTTATAAGGGGGGGAGGGGGAGGGGTGTGAGCGACCGTGGAAGGGGGTGGGTCCGTGTTGTGGCTTCTGTGAGTTTGTGGATGGGCATCTTTGGGCATGTAGGTTGCCGTGCCAACCACTTATTGCGTGGCGGTGTCTTTAAGATGTGTGACCAGCTCAGACCACTGCTCCGCTCACTATTCGCATTTGGGCTGCTGCGAGGGACGTGGCGTTTTGTGTTTCTGAGGTGGTAAGCGATCCTAGTGCTAGATGGCTACCTGGGGGACGTTTTGAGAGGGGGGAGGGGGGGAAGAGGGGGGTGGGTGGGTGTGGGGGGGGAGTGGATGAGAGGGAGGAGTGGATGGGGGGGGGGTGCGGGTGTAGGGGAGGGATTGGGGGGAGTAGGTGGTAATGGGGGGGGGGGGTACTGGTGTGAATGTCGTCGCGTCACTTTGGTAACTTTTTACAGTGGGCATGTAGTTATGCGTGCTGGTAGGTCATAGTTACTGTTGTATCCTGGGGACCTCAACTTTGGTTGCGTAGAGGGGTATGGGGAACCTGCGTGATGGGGTTCATATTTATTGAGGTGGCCGGGGAGAGGGAGGGGGGGCAGCGGGAGGGCTGGGGGGGACGGGAGGGGCACGTGGAAAGGTGGTCATGGGGGGGGGGCTGTTGTGGGTCCATAGTTGAACCCCTTTGGGTATATGAAGTAACTTGTTACATTGGTTTGAGGTGCTTCGAGGTGTGTGTGATCTTGCGTTTTTGGAGTGGCAAGTGGGGTGATCGCTGTGCTGGGTGGTCGGATGGAAAGCTTTCTTGTAAGGGGGGGGGAGAGAGGGGAGGGGGGGGGGCGGTGGGTCTCTGCTGAGGATCATATGTGGAGTGTAATCAGCTGTTTGCGTCTGGGAGTGTGGTGTTAGCCGCCGTGTGTCCCCATCTTGGTGTGCTGGGGGCGGGCAGAGGGGGGGGAAAGAGAATAGGGGGGGGAAAGTGGTGAGGGGAAGTGGTGAGGGGGGGAGGGCTAGGAGAGGTGGGCGGGGCTGGCCCGCTTTGTAGTTTATTGAGGTATATGGTGTAGAAAACATAACTATCATAAACATAACTAAATTATTTAACATAACTGGGACATGGTTCTTAACAGGGATTTGAACTGCATATAAGAGTGGTGGTGGGGGAGGGGGGGTGAAGGTGCAACTCGGAGGGGGTGTTCAGCAAACTCAACAGGGGAATCGGTCTTCTTGCATCAGTCTAGGCGGGGGGGGCAACTATATCTTGTGGGGCCCAGGTATAACGTTTATCTGGGGGGAAGATATGCAAACCTGGTCCGGGCGAGGTCCACGGGCAGGTCGAGGAGTTCCCAGCGGGGCCTGGCAGGTAAAGCTGCCAAGTGGATCGGGTTTCCCCTCTCCCGCCTCCGCGCCTCTCAACTCGCCTGGTCTGCTTACAGCGGTGTATGCGCCGGTCCCCGTCAACTATACCTTGGGGTGCTGGGGTCTTGCGGCTCAGCTGAACAACAGAACAAAGGTAAGCGGATCCGTGTAAGCCCCCCACCCTCCCTCGGGGCTCCCAATAGGATCACAAGCAGGCAAGGGCCCTGGACTGCAGGGCCTCTTCACCGGGTGATCAGGCCTGATGTTCCAGCTGGTCGGTCGATCTCTCCGATGCTCTGCTGGGTCTCCGCTCCTGATCTGCACTCCGTGTCTCCCTCCGCGTGGTGTCCGGCTCAGGTGGTAACGTCAGGCCGAGCTCGCGGGCGAATCCCTGCATCTCTTCAGGTAGTCTGATGGATCTCTGTTTTCCTCCTCTGTTTACTATGAGTCGGAACGGGAATCCCTACCGGTAAGGTATGTCGTTTTCCCGTAATAGCTGGGTGAGTGGCTTGAGTTCTCGGCGTCTCTCCACTGTGATGCTGGCGAGGTCACTAAATATTTGAATCGGCTCATTCTGAAAGGTTAGGTAGTTCGCCTTTCTACTTGCCGCCATTACTTTCTCCTTCGTGGAGTAGCTGTGGAGGCGCACTATGATGTCCTGCCTGCGTTTCGGGTCGTTTGAACGGGGACCTAGTGCACGGTGTGCGCAATCTATTTCTAGGTCTCTTGTGTCTAAGCCCGTGCAGAGTGTATTGAAGAGGTCCGTCAGGTAGGGCCGAATGAGCTCAGGGAGAACCGTTTCCGGGACATTCCGGATCCGGAGATTCTGTCTCCGGTCCCGGTTCTCTTGATCTTCTATGCTGTCCTTCAGGAGTCTGACCTCATCTCCCAGACGCATGATCTCATCGTCTGCTGCAGCTTGGGCTTGTAGAGACTCTTCTAATTTGCTCTCCAGGTCGTCCGTTCTTTGCTCTCGCAGGCCTGACACCATTTCCCTGAGCTCCTGCTTGAGGGTTTTGTGCAGTCTATCGTGCATATTTGAGAGGAGTTCCTCCAAGTATGTGCGGGTAATTTCCCTTTCCAGGGTTGGTTCTACGGCATGTGTGTTGCCGGCTCGGTGCGGGGATGTGGCCGCGTGGTGTTCGGCGCCATCATGGGGTCCCTGCATGTCCTCAGGGCCGCGTTTTTGCTGCGGCTGAAAGCACTTCGGGACACCTTTTGAGGCTGGCGTTTTTGCCTTTTGTGGCATGTTGTATGGTTCGGACGTCGTTCAAGGGCTGTCTCTGTTGATTTTGTGGGGAGTAAAAGGTCTTTTCTGATCTTTTTATGCTCGAGGGTTTTAGAGCTCCCTGACTAACCCACCATCTTGGATGACGTCACCGGAAGTCATGTTATTATCACTATTTTAAGTGTTTCGTCGGGTTTTATTTTGTATATTAAAACTTTATTATTTTTTGTACTCTTGTGTGAGCGATTAGCGGTCGACCCTATTTGGTGGGTTTGCCTATTTAAGCCTTTATGGTGGCCACGCAAATCTTAGTGTGACCTATCTTGAGCGCAATTACTAGGGGTTTTCTGATCTCTCATGATCTTTTGTTTGTGTGTTTCTGCTGGATTCCTTATAGCTGCAGCATGTGAAAGTCATGGAGCTTCCAGACCCGCTCCCACTTCCCTCTCTTGGTAAGTATTGAATTACCGGTTAGTTTTATTACTGTAGTATTACTATTCTAACGGTATATTGCCAAATCCTCCTCTGAAAAATTAAATGTTTCATCTCATGTATCAATCCTCATGTGTGTAAGGAGGCTGATCATCTGTGAAAGGGTTTCTCGACACTATGTACATGGAAATGGTTTCTTCCCTGTATGAATCCTGTGGTGGGTGAGGAGATCTTTCTTCTGAGAAAAGCTTTTACTACATTCTGCACATGTGAATGGTTTCTCTCCTGTATGAATCTGCTCATGTCTGAGGAGATTTGTCTTCCGAGAAAAGCTTTTACAACACTCTGCACATGTGAATGGTTTCTCTCCAGTATGAGTCATATGGTGTAAGAGGAGGTTTTTCTTAATATGGAATTGTTTCCCACACTCTGTACATGTGAATGGTTTCTCCCCTGTATGAATCCACTCATGGTTGAGGAGCGTCACCTTCAGAGAAAAGCTTTTACTACACTCTGTACATGTGAATGGTTTCTCCCCTGTATGAATCCGCTCATGTTTGAGGAGATCTGTTTTCTGAGAAAAGCTTTTACTACACTCTGCACATGTGAATGGTTTCTCTCCTGTATGAATCTGCTCATGTCTGAGGAGATTTGTCTTCCGAGAAAAGCTTTTACTACATTCTGCACATGTGAATGGTTTCTCTCCAGTATGAGTCATATGGTGTGTAAGGAGGTTTTTCTTAATATGGAATTTTTTCCCACACTCTGTACATGTGAATGGTTTCTCCCCTGTATGAATCCGCTCATGGTTGAGGAGCGTCGCCTTCAGAGAAAAGCTTTTACTACACTCTGTACATGTGAATGGTTTCTTCCCTGTATGAATCCTGTGGTGGGTGAGGAGATTTGTCTTCTGAGAAAAGCTTTTACTACACTCTGTACATGTGAATGGATTCTGCCCTGTATGAGTAATCTGGTGTCTGAGGAGGTTTCTCTTAATACTGAATTGTTTCCCACACTCTGTACATGTGAATGGTTTCTCCCCTGTATGAGTCATCTGGTGTATGAGAAGATTGAACTTAATTCTGAATTGTTTCCCACACTCTGAACATGTGAATGGTTTCTCCCCTGTATGAATCCGCTCATGTTTGAGGAGATCTGACTTCTGTGAAAAGCTTTTACTACACTCTGCACATGTGAATGGTTTTTCCCCTGTATGAATCCTTTGGTGTATGAGAAGATTGAACTTAATTCTGAATTGTTTCCCACAGTCTGAACATGTGAATGGTTTCTCCCCTGTATGAATCCGCTCATGTTTGAGGAGATCTGTCTTCTGGGAAAAGCTTTTACTACACTCTGAACATGTGAATGGTTTCTCTCCTGTATGAATAATCTGGTGCCTGAGGAGGGTCCTTTTGGTACTTAACTGTTTCCCACACACTGTACAAGTAAAAGGAGTCACTGCTGTCTGAATCATCTGGTGTGGAAGAAGTTTCCCCTTCAGTGAGAAACTGCTCCCACCATCTGTACATGTAAAGGTTTGCTCCCTAGCGGGGACACAAAGGTGTGTGAGCAGGTCCCTGTCCAGTGAGAATCTTTTGCCACACTGACAACAGAGAAAAGGCTGAGCTCCACGGCTGGTTCTTAAATCTCTCGCATACCTTTTGCTGAACCCATATTTAGAGTCCGTCTCTGCTGTGTGCTGTACAAGGTCTGTAAATTCACCATCATGTGGCACTGGTTCCTTGCACGTTTCTAAAATGTGGCAGGAATCATTGTTTTTTGGCACTTCTGGGCGGTGAGGAGTCAGCCAGCTTCTGTATGTATCAGAGCTCAAGTTCTGTTCCTCATTCAGGCCGATCTCTAACAGAAGTAAACAAAAAAGACAGAACAAATGTTATCAATCCGTAAATCAAATTACTGAACGCAAATTACAAATCCAAAACACTGAAGAATGTATTTCAACAATACATAATTAACTAAATGTTCTCTTCACCCAGGGTTTTAAACTTGTAGCACATGGGCATCCAGTGGCCCCTAATGATTGTGGTGGTGGTTCCCGAAGGTCTGAAAAGTATTTGTAGCAGCTCTCACAGTGAAATCATTTTGATACTGTGATAAACGCCCCTCTTTTGTAGTGCTGACGTCTGTCTGGGTTCTTCCCGACACAGTCTTCTAGGGTTAATTATACAACAAACAGGATCATGCAAAGTATTATGCTGCTTAACTCAGGCTTCTGCCTGCTTTATTTTCATCCAAGTAAGGTACTGCAGCTTTAACATGTGAAGGTTAGAGGTACTCAGATACTTTCATTCAGCAGTTCACACATTTCAGTATTACAATATTTCCCACACTGTTATTTCAAGAAATAAAACCAAAATCATATAAGCAAAATCCTATCCCTTTCAGGGATCTAACTACACATCAGAATCAGTCTCTCTAACAGCTGCTGGCCAACTAAACTGGTTCCCCAGCTTAAAACAATGCTCTCTCATTTAGGGACACAAGATACAGCACAGTCTTTTAGCAACAGCAGTAACCATTTGTTTTGTCTTATCTGTTCGTGGAGTCCAGGCAAATCCTCTGGTACTGTGATACGTGGAGGGGCCGTCAACCCCGATACTGGATGCAGGGGAGCAGCGATACCCCCAGCCTCCAGGCTCCAAGGAGAGAGAGAGAGAGAAATGCAAAACCTCTCTGCTCTAAATACCTGTGCATGTGATTAGAAGAGCAGGTGAGGGAGAACTAGAGCCATTGTAATCTGTGGTCTGGATTTTCCATCCAGCTGCCTGAGTTAATGGGAAGCTGTGGAACGGATCATTTGTAACTATTCCTGCACTTTCTGCTCTAAAATGGGGCAGAAAGCTGCCTAACATCTTTGGACTATGTCACATATCCCCCTCCCCAGCTCACACCTACTGGGGTGAGCGGCCATGGACCTCACTGGGGTGAGCGTCCTACCTGAAATACTTGAGCTAACTCCTCAGTACAACATTAAGTATTCACATGACACGAATATGAACTTCATTATATAATTTACCAACTGAAAGGGCCATCAACCCTGTATATTAATTTGTAGTTTAGCTACATTTTCAACACAGAGAACCAATATAACACTGTACCCTTGACAAAATGCTTATTTTAGAGGCCTAATATACCTTAACTACAATACCTTATTTGCATAGTTAAGTGTCCGTGACATAGTCCACACGTGTAATAACAAAAAAATATCGGTCAATTCCCCAAACCCATTTTTTTTTTCTTTGACTTCCAGTCCATTACATTTCCTGACTTTATTTCATAGGCCGCTGCAAACTGCAAATGACTGGACTGTTTCTTTAGCTTCTGACGGAACTCTGGGCCCGGATAGTCTTTGTCTTTATATTGTGGCCCAGAGTGGCGAGATCCGGAAAAATTCAAGGCCAGCGTTGACCTTCGTCGCTTTTGATTTGCGACCTTTGAACCTTTATGGTACTTCTTACTGCCATGTATTTTCTCATGACCATCACTCACAGAGATTTGGGATTTTTCCTTTGGGGCAATTATATGGTATTTAGAAGATGAAGCACTGATTACCTGGAGCACCTTCACCTTGATGGGGCTCTCACTAACTCTGGCTCTACCCTGTGGCATTTTACCTTTGCAGCCGGCAGGCATGTAGTCTTGAACCTCTCTTTCCTGAGGTCTACATTTATTCAGGCGGAAGTACCGCTGGATAACCAGTGACGCATTTCTCAGGGTTTGATAGCGAATCCTGTTCTGTGTCATCCTAGTCAGAGACTGGATTTTTATAGTTGCTCCTTTCATAATGAGGAACCTGTTTCGTACCATGCGGGCACGGTAGAATGATTGAAGAACACAGGCTGCTTTATTCCGGTGATTGAACACACGAATTTTCATCCCTCTGTAGGCAGCCTGTAGGATGATAGTTGCGGCGCGTTTACGCTGATAATTTTCTCTTTCCCTTCTTCCTTGGATAAGAGCTTTGCAGTGCTTCTGAATTATTCTAATGCTTTTCTCCTTTTTCAAAATGTTAAGTTCCTCCACGAGAGAATTCTGTTTTGTGCATACATCTCGCAATTCTGTTCTCAGAGCGTCCATTTCTTCCTGGTGCTGGCTCTGAGTGTGCATCAGTGCTTCCTGCACTTCTAATTTTTCCTGAGTCAACTGTTTCTTTATTTTTTCTGCTTGGTCAGTCAAATCTGAATTTTCCAATTTCAGAGTCTCATTTTCTTGCTTTACAGTCTCTAACTCACTTAGGGCAATCTCATGGGTTTGCTTCAACATTCCCAGCTCTGTGTTCAGACCGTGGCCCTCCAGGCGCAAGTGTTGCACCTCTGTGCTGAGCGCATGAACCTCTTGTAGAGCCTTCCCGTATTTCTGTTTTAGGATAGCAATCAATTTGTCAGACTTAATCTGTTTTTCATCCATGGTGACAATTACGGTGTTGGCCTTTTCCAGACTAGTCGTCACCTCTTCCAGCTCACTCCGTAAGAGAGACTCTGTTTTCTTCAAAGCCTCGTGCTCTTGTAAAGCTGGAAGTATACACCTCTGTAACTCGGCGTTCGCTTCTCGCTCCTTGTTCCAACATTCTCGCACCTTATTGTTAGATTCTTGCTCCTTCTTCCAACATTCTCGCTCCTTCACCAAATCCTGCCACAGGACTTCATAATTATGGCGGGCAGCTTGGAGTGCAGAAACCAAAGCCTCTTTATCCTGGTTCAAGGATTCAGCTTCCCTTTGCTCCTCCTTTTCCTTTGCCACTGTTCCCGTGACAATTCTGCCGATCACTCCGGTCTGCAGCACATCTCGGCGCCTTTCTGACGCATGTCCTGACAGCGCAGGTTCAAGTGGCTCGGTCACTTCCCCTGTGACTTGAGGGACAGTTTTCTTTTTCTTCTTCTTTCTTTTTGCTTTATTAGCTCCAGAGATATCAGTGGTACTGGGCACACGCTCACTGGTATCAGCTTCCACATCTTGCTTGCACACATAGGGCGTTGCTTGCTTTTGCAGCTGTTTGTCTTTGAAAATTTTGGGGCACACATCTTCCATGTGACCTACTTTATGACAGGCCCAGCATACTAAATTCATCTGTGGGTACGGCTCTCCTCCAGGGGCCACATACGAGTCGTCATCATCATCGTATGGCCTGAAGGGACACTGTTTTTCATGATTATGTACATTACAAAACAAACATTTCACGTCGGCCATTTTAGAAACCCGGCAGGAACAATTTGCTAGCTGCAATTTCACTCCCTTCAGCAACTTGCATACAGCACTTGCTAGCTGCAAATTCACTCACTTCAGCAAAATGCATTAGCTTTCCAAACAGCACTTGCTAGATGCAATTTTTTTTTTTTCTTCTTCAGCAAAACATTTTGATTTTCTGTTTGGGTTCAGGGTGCTATTGCATCCACACTTCGCACATTCTCTGTGTATGCTAGAAGCACAACTGATATACACATTGGGACAGACTTCACTCATAGCATCTGTACTTTAGTTCAGCTCGGCGGCCATTTTAAACCCCCGCATTTATTTGCAAACCCACAGACTTTTTAGTGTCGACCCGCATTCTCCACCATATGTGACAAACGCCCCTCTTTTGTAGTGCTGACGTCTGTCTGGGTTCTTCCCGACACAGTCTTCTAGGGTTAATTATACAACAAACAGGATCATGCAAAGTATTATGCTGCTTAACTCAGGCTTCTGCCTGCTTTATTTTCATCCAAGTAAGGTACTGCAGCTTTAACATGTGAAGGTTAGAGGTACTCAGATACTTTCATTCAGCAGTTCACACATTTCAGTGTTACAATATTTCCCACACTGTTATTTCAAGAAATAAAACCAAAATCATATAAGCAAAATCCTATCCCTTTCAGGGATCTAACTACACATCAGAATCAGTCTCTCTAACAGCTGCTGGCCAACTAAACTGGTTCCCCAGCTTAAAACAATGCTCTCTCATTTAGGGACACAAGATACAGCACAGTCTTTTAGCAACAGCAGTAACCATTTGTTTTGTCTTATCTGTTCGTGGAGTCCAGGCAAATCCTCTGGTACTGTGATACGTGGAGGGGCCGTCAACCCCGATACTGGATGCAGGGGAGCAGCGATACCCCCAGCCTCCAGGCTCCAAGGAGAGAGAGAGAGAGAAATGCAAAACCTCTCTGCTCTAAATACCTGTGCATGTGATTAGAAGAGCAGGTGAGGGAGAACTAGAGCCATTGTAATCTGTGGTCTGGATTTTCCATCCAGCTGCCTGAGTTAATGGGAAGCTGTGGAACGGATCATTTGTAACTATTCCTGCACTTTCTGCTCTAAAATGGGGCAGAAAGCTGCCTAACATCTTTGGACTATGTCACAATACATATATAACTTTTATTTATTACTGTATTCATTATTTAACCCTTTGCGGTCCAATTGATTTTCACTAAGTGCGCCAGAAAAAAAAACAGCTTTATCTTTTTTGCATACACACTGCACACTGACACTCTCACAGCGCACTGCGCGCTCACTCACACACCTCACTGCGCACACCTCACTGCGCACTGCGCACACCTCACTGCGCACAGCACACACACCTCACTGCGCACAGCACACACACCTCACTGCGCACAGCACACACACCTCACTGCGCACAGCACACACACCTCACTGCGCACAGCACACACCGCACTGCGCACAGCACACACACCTCACTGCGCACAGCACACACACCTCACTGCGCACAGCACACACACCTCACTGCGCACAGCACACACACCTCACCGCGCACAGCACACACACCTCACCGCGCACAGCACACACACCTCACCGCGCACAGCACACACACCTCACCGCGCACAGCACACACACCTCACCGCGCACAGCACACACACCTCACCGCGCACAGCACACACACCTCACCGCGCACAGCACACACACCTCACCGCGCACAGCACACACACCCAACCGCGCACAGCACACACCTCACTGCGCACAGCACACACACCTCACTGCGCACAGCACACACACCTCACTGCGTACAGCACACACACCTCACTGCGCACAGCACACACACCTCACTGCGCACAGCACACACACCTCACTGCGCACAGCACACACACCTCACTCCGCACAGCACACACACCTCACTGCGCACAGCACACACACCTCACTGCGTACAGCACACACACCTCACTGCGCACAGCACACACACCTCACTGCGCACAGCACACACACCTCACCGCGCACAGCACACACACCTCACCGCGCACAGCACACACACCTCACCGCGCACAGCACACACACCCCACCGCGCACAGCACACACACCTCACCGCGCACAGCACACACACCTCACCGCGCACAGCACACACACCTCACCGAGCACAGCACACACACCTCACCGAGCACAGCACACACACCTCACCGAGCACAGCACACACACCTCACCGACCACAGCACACACCTCACCGAGCACAGCACACACCTCACCGAGCACAGCACACACCTCACCGAGCACAGCACACACCTCACTGAGCACAGCACACACCTCACTGAGCACAGCACACACCTCACTGAGCACAGCACACACACCTCACTTAGCACAGCACACACACCTCACTTAGCACAACACACACACCTCAATGAGCACAGCACACACACCTCAATGAGCACAGCACACACACCTCAATGAGCACAGCACACACTCACAACACACATCACACCACACTCAAAGCACCCCACCCCCCTACCTACGGTGTCTGCTGCTGGGGCATCGTGGGGCTGCGGATCGGTGCAGGGCTGGGAGGGGGGTCAGTGGGACTGCTGGGGTGCAAGACTACTGATGGGGATCGGTGCCGGGCTGGGGGGGAGGGGGGTCAGTCATATTAGTGCATTAATAATATCAACTAAACCAGACAGCAAACTATAGTGTAAAGATACTGTAAAGATACTGTAGAAGCCCATGTATGTATGTCTTTATTTATATAAATTAATTAATTAATTAGTGTTAGGTACCCTTGAGATGTGGTCTGTCGTGTAGGGGCTCAAGGGCTTACAACACTTTGGACAAAATGTTAAACTAAAAGACCATTTTATTCAAAAGATATCTATACATATATATTTAGGCACTGTACCGTATATAAGTTTCACTGGATGTGCACTGAGCTCTGTCTGTGTTTCATGTTCTGTCTCTGGTTTTAAATATATATTGCCATGCTCTGTAGCACTCCTCTGTGACACTTATATGCTTATATATATATGTTGTGGTTATTTTGGGGGTTCAATATGAGCTTGTAGGTGTCCTGTATGTTTTATTTATATAAGGCCCGCAGTGTACTCAGCACTTCACAGCAGAAACAATACAGTACAGGGAATTATATTACAATAAGTGCAACAACTGGCAGGGTGCAGGGCCGCTCATGGGGATCGGTGCCGGGCTGGGTGGTCAGTGAGACTGCTGGGGTGCGGGGCTGCTAATGGGGATTGGTGCCAAGCTGGGAGGGTACGGGGGGTGGTCAAAGAAACTGCTGGGGTGCGGGGCTGCTGATGGGGATCGGTGCAGTGTACTCAGCGCTTCACAGCAGAAACAATACAGTACAGGGAATTATATTACAATAAGTGCAACAAACACAATCAGACAATAGGCACGGGAATCCCTGCCCTGGAGAGCTTACAATCTAAGTGATGCAGTGACTACACTGCCCATGTAATCTTCTGCCATAAGACCCACAAACTAAACTGCTCCATTTTGTGTCATATTTTGTCAGTCACAAATACTATGCATATAATTTCCCAAGCACGCGGCCTTGGTGTAATATTTGACTCCTCTCTTTCCTTCTCCTCTCACATTCAAAACAAAGAACAAAAAGGAGCACTGCAGAAAAGAAGAACTGGAGGCAAAAGTAGAAAAAATAAAAGAGTTATTGAGACACAGCCTAAGCTAAAAGAAAAAACCTCCAAAGCGTTTCTCGCCATGGGCACTTTATCAAAGAGTGGTTTCCTGAGTCTAGAGAGTGTCACGTTATAGGCGCTCCCCGCCGGAAACACTGCCTACCTGTATCCCAGGTAAAAAAGTCCCATGGGAATAAAACAGTCCGGGGAAAATGTAACCACGGAAAGAAGGCAGTATAACTGTGGGGGAGAAATCCAGCAAAAGGACACAATAAAGAATACAATAACAATAAACTTAAATAGACTCATAAGGACAATAACAATCAAATGAAAAAGCATCAAATTTAAAAGTGGATAGGATGTGGAGAGAATAATATTATCTTATATTAATTAAATTAACTGTAACACCAAATAATATAATCACGTAATAAAATACATATAATAAACTCAACTACCAAGGCAAAGAACAATTTGAATCTTGATAGGGGGAATATACATAATGAATAAGATGTAAATAAATAAACCACACTGAGAAAATTGCCACAGTAAGGATACAATACTACTCATCAAATGTGACTAGAGAGAGACACATATGTATCTCAATGATAGAAACAAATGTATATGAAACACATAGTATTATATAACCTGAGAATGGGCAAAGGAGTAATATAGTTTAGAGAAAATGTTTTAGGTCCCATTCTGTATTATTCCCAAAAGGGGATAGAGTATTAAGTCAGTGGATCCAAAATATCTCACGCTGATTAAGCTGTTTAATTCTGTCACCCCCTCGTGTAGGGACAGGTATAGATTCAATCCCCTTGTGCAGAAACAGGTATAGATTCAATCCCCTTGTGCAGAAACAGGTATAGATTCAATCCCCTCGTGTAGGAACAGGTGTAGGATTCAATCGCTGAAAAATGAAATTGGACAAGTTTCCCAATGTACAATGTGTAATATGCTTGGAAACTGGGAGCATCTGATCTATTAAAAAACTAGAACGAGAGGAGGCGGGGTTTGGAGCCGAAACAAGATGGCTGTGTGATGCTGTAGCTCCACAAAGCGTGATAAAACATCTATTACCATCCTGGCTCATACTACACCAATTGATATTGTCCAAATCCAAATAGCCCACGAAGCGCTGATCATTTCAAGGCCATAAATATACACAAATAAGACATTAATTGGATATTAATTAGACATCTCTCGAATAACCTGGGTACTGGGGCCTATTGTGCAGAACAGCAGGTGAGGCCCCAGAGCAGAGCTCCTTCAAGGATCGTGGCCTGATGTCAAGCTCTCCCCTGGCTTCCCCTGCCCGCAGAGAGCAAGAGCCATAATAAGGGCAAACTCACAGGAGGGAGAACTGGGTGAGTAGCACGAGGTTCAGGAGCGGCTGGGTGACATCCAAAATGGCCGTCACTGCCCTGTAACAGAGAGGGCCGTCACTGCCCTGTAACAGAGAGCTACCTGCCCCCGGCCGGAGAGCGCCTCTCTGTACCCCCCTTCATCTCCATCTGCTCACCCCGCTCCGCTGTGGGGGGTTTGGGGATATCAGTGGTCCTGGCCGAGGTGGTGCGGGGCTCCGGTGCAGCTACTGGCTGCCTAAAGTGGCCGCTCTGTAAAGGAGAGGGGGCTCGGTACAGGATTCATCTTTTCCTGTCTAACGGCCGTGCGGGGTGAGCCGTGAGCCGCTTCGATCTACCCCCTGCTTACCTGCGCTCCCTCCGCTTCCTTCCGCCTCCCGGTGCCTCCGAGGTGAAGTCTGGGCAGAGCTGCTGCAGGGGCTGGAGCGGCCGAGCTCCCTGCGTTCCAGCCTGCGTGTCAGCCAAATCCAAAATGGCCGCCGCAGGGCTGATTTAAAGAAACAGCTCCCCACAGGACAGTAATTAAATAAATATACAAAAAACAAAAAAAAAGCAGCCTAACCAAGCCAAGTAGAGACTGTAACAACACTTGCAAAAGCAGGTTTATAAAACACTACATTGCTGGCAACAACAAATTGGTTCCCTGAAATTGAGAAAGGCAGATTAGAGGGGCTGAGTGCTCCAACTGGGGGCAGAGGGGGAGAGATCACCTTGCCTCACTAGACTGCTGTTAGAACCATACAGCCACTGCACAGAAACGCCTCCCCTGATGTTGGAGCTCCCCAATGCATGGCCACCTAAGCTTCAAAAATAAAGAAAAGAGACTTCCGGTGACGTCACCGCTAATGGCAGGTTAGGAGAAGAGCTTCCGACACCCTACCCACGAAGAGAGTTAGAATCGCGCAATAAAATCGGCAGAGACCCCCCAAAAGACGTCACCACCCTCCCCTAACCCCCCAGGCATGGCGGGGAAGCCTCAAAAGAAGAATCAGAACCCCATTTCCAAATTCCTCCAGCCTAACCCGCGCCCGCTGGAGCCGTCCTCAGACTCCAAGATGGCCCCGAGGAGCAGGAAACATGCCGCGGAGGCCGCAACCCCGGAGCCAAACGCCTCCGATACCTCCAGAACTTGGCAAAGAGTTCTTTGAAGAGCTTCTCCTACGAATGCGCCAGAGGATTCATGGAGGACCTGGAGAAGGTTCTAAGGGACATACGGTGCGGACGTAAGCAGCTTAACCGCGAGGACGGACGCAGTGGAGGAACGAATCACCACCATATCGGATGCCCACTCCAGAATGGAAGACGATATGGCCCGAATGGGGCACGAAATTGCTGCGCTTAAAAGCTCTATTGAGGACCAGGAAAATAGAGACAGGAGGCAGAACCTGCGCTTCAGGGGGATCCCGGAGTCGGTCTCGCCTGAGTCCCTCCAGACATACTTTAAGACACTTTTCCTGAACCTGGTCCCTACCCTATCTGAGCACGAACTCCAGCTCGATAGAGCTCAACCGAGCCCTGGGCCCAAAGTCCCCCGATCCTAATCGCCCCAGGGATGTCATAGTCCGATACCATACATACGCCACCAAGGAAAGGCTGGCGGCTGCAGCGAGGAGCGCCGGGAACCATTAAAAATGGCCGACCACGCGGTCCAAGTATTCAGCGACCTGTCCCGGTCCACGGTCCTGAAACGCTTGGACATGAAACCCCTTACCACCCTCCTCCGGGATCAAGGGATCCCATACCGATGGGGATTCCCTTTCAAGCTCATCGTCCCAAGAAACGGCCGTTTCTACACAATTTCGGACCCAGCCGACACGACCAACTTCCTGAAAGTCATAGGTGTCGTCCCCCCGCGAGGGGAAGAGAGGGCCCCTCGCGGAACAAGATCTGCCCCCCCCCCCCCCCCGACACCCCCCGAACATCCGAAAGGCTCGCCAATCAGCGGAATCCGTGAGCCAGCTTTGATGTCCTGAAAGACCTGCGAGGAACTTTCGAAACTTCAAACTCCCTTGCACTATCCCACCGTCGCTGCAGACCTCTACCCCCCGTAGCGTTGATACAGTACTCTGCGTACCCTGCGTTCCCTATTACACATTCCCTCCCTCCTCCCCCCCCACCAACACCCTACAACCCCCCACTTCCTCATCTTCCCCTCCCCACCTCCCCTCCCCCCCCCCCCTCCTCTCCTTGCCTCCCCCCCCTCCTCTCCTTGCCTCCCCCCCCATCTCTCCTTGCCTCTCCCCCCCTCCTCTCCTTACCTCCCCCCCCTCCTCTCCTTACCTCCCTCCCCCTCCTCTCCTTACCTCCCCCCCCCTCCTCTCCTTACCTCCCCCCCCTCCTCTCCTTACCTCCCCCCCCCCTCCCTACCTTCCCTGTCTTCATCCTTCGCTCCGGACAACTCCGAGATCCAGGTGACGTCCTACTACCACCAACGGAGACCCGCTCCCGAAGACCGGACACAAGATGGCGGCGAGAACTACTCGATCCCTCCGCGGAGCCGCACAACCAGAAACCAGGAGAGATGCACGTGTTCAGTCACTGTCTGGCCCAGAGAGGAAAAGGAGTCCCTTAAAGCTCCACACCCGAAGGAGTCATCCCCGCCGAGTCCACTCGTCCCCATGCTAGGGAAACCCCTGCCCCCCCCCCTCCCTTCCCACCATTTCCCTGGTCCCCCGACGGCGAAGCCCCGGACACCCCAAGCTATTGCACAGGGTTATACCTGGCCTCCCCAGGCACGGACGGTGAACGTTTCCCCTGCAGCAACAGGAGCAACCAGGATGTGGTATCGGAGCCCCCCCCCTCTCCCTCTCCCCGCTGACACCCCAGCCCCCTCCCCCCCACCCCCCACTCCTTACGGCGAGTTCTCAAACACTCCACGAAGCATCACACTGTCATTCGTGGCCTCCCTGGCACTGACACTGGCCGCCCCCCCTGCAACAGCCAAGACAGCCAGGTTGTATACGTGGAACCCCCCCCTCCCATATATGCCGCTCAGTTAGAAATGTAGGACAAACACCTGTGACCCTCCCCGGATGGGTCTTCTGTTCCCTCGGCGGACCCCTGCTATACTAGGGGAACACGCCGATATGAAGACAGGGGGCCGCTGCTGAGGCCTCTTAGCCCTCTGGCTACGGGGTGTGAGGGTCTGCCGAGGAGAGGAACGACAGGGGTTAAGGGGACCATGTGCATAACCACAGGCCCCTAGGTGTCTCGGACAACTGTTAGGAAATGTTATATATTGATATGTTTTGCAATACCTTAACTGCAGCAATGTGGGGAATTCAGAGAGATAGCAAACCCGCGCTCCTCCCCCCCCCCTCCCTACCCATCCCCCCCCGATTCCTCCCCCTCCCCCCACAACAGTAGAAAATCAAGCGGGGAATATGTGCACAAAACTGCAGCCTATGACTAGTTTGTCTGAAGTGTGAAATAATATGATTGTCCCCCCCCACCCCTCCCTCCCCCCCGCTCGCCCCCCTCCCCTCTCGACCCATTGCCTACACCCCCCCCTCCCCTTGCCCCCTCCCCGTACCACCTCCCACCCCAAAGTAGTTAGCACAGGCTCTAGCTGTACAACTTGCAAGGGGATGAATCACACAGTTGTGCCCCCCCCCCTGGGATGGAAGTACAAACTCCCAGAGTGAACCCACCCTCCCCCCCTCCACCTCCCCCCCTACTGTCTGTGAAGCAGTACCAGACCACAGAGGCCGTACAGTACTAGGGCCACAGCTATCAAACTCCCCCTCCCCTTTTCTTCTGTCGACCGAACTCTGCTCAACGCTGATGAAGACAGCGGTTTCACAATGTTACACATGGAAATGTTACAGCCTATCATGTCAGTAGCATTGTGGAGAAACAAGAGAGGCCGCACACCCGGGCTGCTCCACCTAGCCCCCCCCCTTTTTTTTCTCCCTACTCCCTCCCCCCCTCCCACTCCCTCCCCTCCCCCCCTCCCACTCCCCCCCCTCCCCTCTCGACCCATTGCCTACACCCCCCCCTCCCCTTGCCCCCTCCCCGTACCACCTCCCACCCCAAAGTAGTTAGCACAGGCTCTAGCT
This sequence comes from Ascaphus truei, assembly GCF_040206685.1. Lineage (NCBI taxonomy): Eukaryota > Metazoa > Chordata > Amphibia > Anura > Ascaphidae > Ascaphus > Ascaphus truei. The sequence continues at coordinate 489,926,181 of NC_134484.1, forward strand.
GTACAACTTGCAAGGGGATGAATCACACAGTTGTGCCCCCCCCCTGGGATGGAAGTACAAACTCCCAGAGTGAACCCACCCTCCCCCCCTCCACCTCCCCCCCTACTGTCTGTGAAGCAGTACCAGACCACAGAGGCCATACAGTACTAGGGCCACAGCTATCAAACTCCCCCTCCCCTTTTCTTCTGTCGACCGAACTCTGCTCAACGCTGATGAAGACAGCGGTTTCACAATGTTACACATGGAAATGTTACAGCCTATCATGTCAGTAGCATTGTGGAGAAACAAGAGAGGCCGCACACCCGGGCTGCTCCACCTAGCCCCCCCCCTTTTTTTTCTCCCTACTCCCTCCCCCCCTCCCACTCCCTCCCCTCCCCCCCTCCCACTCCCCCCCCTCCCCTCTCGACCCATTGCCTACACCCCCCCCTCCCCTTGCCCCCTCCCCGTACCACCTCCCACCCCAAAGTAGTTAGCACAGGCTCTAGCTGTACAACTTGCAAGGGGATGAATCACACAGTTGTGCCCCCCCCCTGGGATGGAAGTACAAACTCCCAGAGTGAACCCACCCTCCCCCCCTCCACCTCCCCCCCTACTGTCTGTGAAGCAGTACCAGACCACAGAGGCCATACAGTACTAGGGCCACAGCTATCAAACTCCCCCTCCCCTTTTCTTCTGTCGACCGAACTCTGCTCAACGCTGATGAAGACAGCGGTTTCACAATGTTACACATGGAAATGTTACAGCCTATCATGTCAGTAGCATTGTGGAGAAACAAGAGAGGCCGCACACCCGGGCTGCTCCACCTAGCCCCCCCCCTTTTTTTTCTCCCTACTCCCTCCCCCCCTCCCACTCCCTCCCCTCCCCCCCTCCCACTCCCTCCCCTCCCCCCCCCACTCCCTCCCCATTCCCCCTCTCACCCCCGCCCCCCCCCCCAATGTGACACCAGAGTCTACACTCAAGGTTATTGTCTCAAACTCCAAATGTAAAGTTACCCATGTTAGGTTGTTGTTCAATACGTTATGACTCAAACCCTTGCACCCTCCCCCCCGGAGTGTCGCCAGGGTCAACACTCAAGGTTATTGTCTCAAGCTTTAAGTGTAAAGTTACCTGTGTCAGGTTGTTGTTCAAGAAGTTGTGATTCAAACCCTCACACCCTCCCCCCCCAGGGACGCGAGTACAAGTTCCCAAGAGGAGCCCAACCCCCCCCCCCCCCCAAGAGTGACATCAGGGTCTTCACTCGAGGTTATTGAATCAAGTTCTAATTGCTTAGTTTTGTATGTCTCAATATAGTTCAAGAAACTATGACTCCAATGCCCCCCCCCCTTCCCCCCTCCTGAGATGCGAGTATGAGCTCCTAGCGAACACCCACTCCCCCCCCCAGATCACATCCGTGTCCACTATATACAGAATTGGAAGGACGCCTTAGGCCTCCTCAACCACTAAACTATAAACTGCATAGCGAAAACAGGAGAGCCACCCCCCCTTCCCCCCCCCCCTCTCCCCAGAGGGACTTAATGGTCGCAATCCATAGACGTTGACGTAGACCTCTCCAATACTTATAGAAAAATACAGCTCACAAATCCGAGGACCATATAGTAGAATAAAAACGGGTTACAACCCCCCCCCCCTCCCCTTCCCCCCTACCTACCACAACTATTTAGGGAGGGTGTCGGACCTTCCACCCTGGCAGTGCCCTGCGATTGGTGCTCCGGATGGACCTCCAGGGGACTTAATCCCCGACCCCTTGACACAAAGGTGCCAAGGGGACACACAACTGGGCTCCCTGTTAGCCCTCCTTCTCCTTCCCTTTTGTCTCAATCCCCCCCCCCGCACCCTCCCCATTCCCCCTCTCACCCCCGCCCCCCCCCCCCAATGTGACACCAGAGTCTACACTCAAGGTTATTGTCTCAAACTCCAAATGTAAAGTTACCCATGTTAGGTTGTTGTTCAATACGTTATGACTCAAACCCTTGCACCCTCCCCCCCGGAGTGTCGCCAGGGTCAACACTCAAGGTTATTGTCTCAAGCTTTAAGTGTAAAGTTACCTGTGTCAGGTTGTTGTTCAAGAAGTTGTGATTCAAACCCTCACACCCTCCCCCCCCAGGGACGCGAGTACAAGTTCCCAAGTGGAGCCCAACCCCCCCCCCCCCCCCCAAGAGTGACATCCGGGTCTTCACTCGAGGTTATTGAATCAAGTTCTAATTGCTTAGTTTTGTATGTCTCAATATAGTTCAAGAAACTATGACTCCAATGCCCCCCCCCTTCCCCCCTCCTGAGATGCGAGTATGAGCTCCTAGCGAACACCCACTCCCCCCCCCAGATCACATCCGTGTCCACTATATACAGAATTGGAAGGACGCCTTAGGCCTCCTCAACCACTAAACTATAAACTGCATAGCGAAAACAGGAGAGCCACCCCCCTTCCCCCCCCTCTCCCCAGAGGGACTTAATGGTCGCAATCCATAGACGTTGACGTAGACCTCTCCAATACTTATAGAAAAATACAGCTCACAAATCCGAGGACCATATAGTAGAATAAAAACGGGTTACAACCCCCCCCCCTCCCCTTCCCCCCTACCTACCACAACTATTTAGGGAGGGTGTCGGACCTTCCACCCTGGCAGTGCCCTGCGATTGGTGCTCCGGATGGACCTCCAGGGGACTTAATCCCCGACCCCTTGACACAAAGGTGCCAAGGGGACACACAACTGGGCTCCCTGTTAGCCCTCCTTCTCCTTCCCTTTTGTCTCAATCCCCCCCCCCTCGCACCCTGTCCTCTCCACCCCTTTCCCACCCCCCCCTCTCTGGCTCTCCACAGTAACAGGAGCTATAGCGCAATCGACACACCTACTTAGCCCCCCCCACACCAAAAAAACAGTTCTACCCCGTCATGGGAATAATACGGGATCCAGGCCTTACGACCCTGGGAGAAAAACACACCCATAATGTCGTCAATTAAAATTACTACCCTCAATGTCAAGGGCCTCAACTCAGTCAGGAAACGAAAACTAGCGTTACAAGAACTTAAAAAAACCAAGAGCGATATCATCTGTATACAAGAGACCCACTTTAACTCCAACGACCCCCCTAACACATTTAAACACGCCTTCCCCCAAGCCTTCTACGCCTCGTCCCCCGTAAAAAAAAAGGGGAGTAGCCATCCCAATGAAAAATAGTATCTCATTCGTCCCCACCAAAATATCCCGAGACCCTGAGGGGCGTTACCTACTTTTGCAATGTTCCCTGTCTGGGAGCCCCCTCTCCTTACTTAACATATACGCACCCAATGAAAACCAGACGCTATTCCTCCAGGACCTCCTAGATCCCCTTGACCAAACAGTACTCTCCTCACTGTTAATAGTTGGAGATTTCAACATGGTTCTAGCCCCAGAGCAGGACAAATCCTCTCCACCCTCGGCGAAACATACGCCCCAGAACCAACAAAAAGCGAAACGATTCAGAGAAATATTGCAGAACCATTCCCTTACAGACATTTGGAGGGGCCAGCACGTGGGTCAGAGGGACTATACGTTCTTCTCGGCCCCACATCAGTCTTACTCGCGGATCGATTACTTGCTAGGTTCCAAGAATGTTCTCCAGGCGTCCTCCCAATCCAACATAGGGCCAATAACGTGGTCCGACCACGCCCCGGTCGATTTGACCCTCTCTCTCCCTTTTGTAAAGAATACCTGTTATAATTGGAAACTAAACGACTCCCTACTCAACGACCCGCATATAGTAGATACAATTCGACACAAATTAACCTCATTCTTCACGCTAAATAAAGGGTCAGTTACCGCAGCATCCATGCTGTGGGAAGCCCATAAGGCAACCATCAGAGGCGACCTAATCTCATTGGCATTCTACAAGAAAAAATCTAAATTAGAGGCTCAAAAGGCGCTGACTGACAAAATAATTTCCCTCGAACAACAACACAAAACGTCCCCCTCCAAAAAAATACTCAGATCTCTTGACAAAGCAAGAACTGAATTAAAGCAATCCCAACTAGAAGAAGTGGAGAGAGCGCTCAAATGGACCAATCAGAGGTTTTATGATAAAGGTAATAAGGCCGACAAACTACTTGCATCAAAATTAAGAGGCATAAAGGCAAGAGCCCAAATCACGAGAATCCGCAACAAGGCGGGCCGCACCACATACCTAGATAAAGAAATTGCCCAAGAATTCGCAAACTATTACACGGAACTCTATAACCTCCACCCCCCCAACCAAGCCCCTGCAGAGGCAGATTTGGCATCCCGATTTTTAGCAAATTGCAAACTTCCCTCCCTCTCCGACGGGGAACTCAAAGCCCTAAACGCTACAATCACCCAGGAAGAACTGGCTCAAGCCATAAGCACCCTTAAGATAGCCAAAACTCCTGGTCCCCACGGCTTTTCAAACGCATATTATAAAAAAATTAAAACGTCTCTCTCCCCATATCTCCTAGATATGTTCAACTCCTTTCTAGAAGGAGCCCCAATCCCAGGCACAATTTCCGCTGCCAATTTAGCAATCATCCACAAGGAAGGAAGGGACCCGCTTCATTGCGGTAGCTACAGACCAATCTCCCTTCTTAACACAGACCTAAAACTCTATAGCAAGATCCTCGCAAACAGGCTAAACCCTATTCTCCCCCGACTAATTCATATAGACCAAGTGGGATTCGTGTCAGGAAGACAGGCCTCTGACAACATCCGTAAAATTATTGATATCATAGACCACGTGCATCTCAACAAACTCCAGGCCATGATTCTGAGCCTGGATGCCGAGAAGGCATTTGATCGTATCAAGTGGTCCTTCCTTGATCAAACAATGATCAAGTTCGGCTTCTCAGGACCTTTCCTGGAAGGGGTTAGGGCACTATATCAGAACCCTACTGCATACTTGAAACTACCGGGAGGACAATCCAGCCCTATTCACATACGCAATGGAACTAGACAGGGTTGCCCACTATCCCCACTACTCTTCGCTCTCTCGATAGAGCCACTAGCGGCTCAAGTTAGAGCGAACCCAGACATCTTAGGTATAACTATAGCTGACAAAGACTATAAAATATCCCTTTTCGCGGACGATGTCATTCTGACCCTAGCTGCCCCTCACCTCTCCCTACCCAACCTACATAAGCTGCTTGACCAGTTTAGTCTCGCTTCAGATTACAAAATAAATATGGACAAGTCTGAAGCACTAAATATATCCCTTCCCGAACCCACATGGAAACTCCTTCAAACTAACTACAAATATAGATGGAATTCCTCCCACATAAAATACCTAGGGCTCAAAATCACTAGAATGTACTCCTCGCTATATAAAACTAACTATCCCCCCCTTTTTAGCCAGATCAAGAAAGATCTTGAAGCTTGGAATACCTACCAGATTTCCTGGTTTGGCAGAATCGTCTCCGCTAAAATGAATATTCTTCCCCGACTGTTGTACTACTTACAAACGCTCCCAGTCCCAATCCCACTAACCGACCTCAGGAATATCCAGACACAAATAATACGCTTTATATGGAAACAGCGTAGACCCAGAGTCCCGCGATCAGTGCTCCTGGCGGCAAAGCCAAGAGGAGGGTTGGGTGTACCCGACGTGATTAAATACTACCACGCAGCCCAGCTCAGACAGGCGGTAGTGTGGAACAACCCCCCGGACTCCGCCTGCTGGCTACAAATTGAGACCAACCATATATCTCCTGTCCCCCTCCCAGTATTGCTCTGGTCCCCAGACCATAAGGAAAAACCCCCTCAGAGGCTAGGACTGGGGGCAATGAGATGCACGTGGTCCATCTGGTCTAAAAATAGAGGGAAATATGGCCTAACTTCTCCCCCCTCCCAACTTATCCCCATACTCGGGAACCCGGCATTCCCTCCTGGGTGCTCCCAAGCTCAAATCGGTCAATTTAAGGACCTCAATATTAGCGTGGTTGCGGATCTGCTAGAGAACGATGAAGCTCTGTCCTTCCAGGAGCTCAAAAACAAATTATCGGCCCCCCATCTCCCCATATTTACATTCTTACAAACAAGGCATTTCCTTGGAGCTCTAGCCCCGGCCTCAAAATTCGCCCCCCTGACCAAATTTGAGTCCCTCTGTCAAAAAGGAGAGTATCAGAAAGGCCTCATTACGGCAATCAATCAGAAGGGGTTAAAATATCAAAGCATATGCTTGTATAACCTAGTGCGATTAAAAACTGGTATATACCAGTACAGATACTCACATGTAAGTGAAGTGGAATAAGGGGACCTTGCTAGGAGATTATATACCTAGAAGAGGGGGGGCTGGCCTGCCACAAACTGCTCAATAAGCAGTTGCAGGTGATTGGCTAAATATATTCAATTACACCATAGTAGTGTTGCCCTCTAGGAGCGTGCTGCTAAGGATTAAAATCGGCCCAACAAATAATGTAAAACAAATATAATCACTGCGCTTCTCCATGTAAAGAGCATGCAGCTAGTGAAGGAAACGGCCATACAAATGTGCAAAACAGAAAGTGAATCCCTGCGCTTCTCCCAGGAGGGAGCTGCTAAAGAGACTTACCTTGACGTGGTTAGCAGGCTTGGCATTATTTGATCAAAGGATGTATACCAAAAGTCTCCTTTTTTCTTATAGGTATTTACACCATACATATATATATATATTCCCCATTGATTGCTATCCCTATGGGAGAAGCGCAGGGATTCACTTTCTGTTTTGCACATTTGTATGGCCATTTCCTTCACTAGCTGCATGCTCTTTACATGGAGAAGCGCAGTGATTATATTTGTTTAACAAATACACATTTACCACATTTGAAAAAAACGTGTATTAAATTTGATTCATGAACACTGTCTGACCTGGAGGTAAATAAACTAGGCGAAAGATAGTTTGCCAAGTATTTAGTCTTTCTAAATGCAATTTTTGGTCCTTGTTCAATTGGCTCTAAGATCTTCCTCCAAGGTGAGCACTTCTAATGGTTCTGGATGATTGAGCGGATTTGATCTATGCCGTGTAATAAACAGCGGATTGGACCCTTCGGGAGTGCCCTGGTCTCTCCTTGATTTAAACCCCCTGCCTAGAACCAGTCAAACCATAAGACAGTAACTCAGCATGAGTACAGAGTTTGGCATTCATGTAAGCCTCCTCTGTAACCCCTGTTCTGCAGCCCCTGACAGAAAATGTGTTTGCCAATTCGGTGGCCTGTTGATCAAAAGAATCCTCGTTAGAGCAAAGCCGCCTTAGGCGGAGGAATTGCCCCTTGGGTATACCACGGATGAGTGACCTGGGGTAATTGCTACCCGCTTTAAGAAAGGTATTCCTGGAATTTTGTTTCCTATAAATGTCAGTCTGTATTTCTCCTGTAATGTCAATAAACAAAGTGATATCTAAATAATTAATGTGATTAATATGGTGTTCATAAGTAAAGTTAAGATTCAACATATTGGAATTAAGTGTATTAATGAAAGTGTCCAGTGAATGTGAATCCCCTTCCCAAATCATAATCAGGTCATCAATAGAACGCTTGTAAAAAAATAATATGATGCCGAAAAGGATTAGAATCACCAAAAATAAATGTGGATTATAGTTACATAGTAGATGAGGTTGAAAAAAGACGTAGGTCCATCAAGTTCAACCTATGCTAAATTTAGACAACAGACACTTTATCCTATATCTATACTTACTTATTGATCCAGAGGAAGGCAAACAAAAAACCCCATTAAGGGGAAAAATTAATTCCTTCCTGACTCCAAGAATTGGCAATCGGATTAATTCCTGGTCAACATCCTTCCCATGTATACTTATTTGGTATATCCCTGTATACCTTTCCCATCTAAAAAGATGTCCAACCTTTTTTTGAACAAATCTATTGTATCTGCCATCACAGTCTCCATGGGTAATGAATTCCACATTTTAACTGCCCTTACTGTAAAGAACCCTTTCCTTTGTTGCTGGTGAAATTACCTTTCCTCCAACCTTAAGGGATGGCCCCGAGTCCTTTGTACTGCCCATGGGATGAATAGTTCTTTTGAAAGCTCCTTGTATTGTCCCTGAATATATTTGTATATAGTTATCATATCCCCTCTTAAACGCCTCTTTTCTAATGTAAATAAATCTAATTTAGCTAGCCTCTCCTCATAAGTTAGAATGTCCATCCCCTTTATTAATTTGGTGGCTCTTCTCTGCACTTTCTCTAGTTCCATAATGTCTTTTCTTAGGATTGGTGCCCAAAATTGTACTCCATATTCAAGATGTGGTCTTAGTAGTGCTTTGTAAAGGGGCATAATTATGTTTACTTCCCTTCCATCCATTGACCGTTTGATGCAAGATAAGATCTTGTTTGCCTTTGCAGCTACTGCATGATATTGGGCACTATTGCTAAGCCTGCTGTCTACAAGCACTCCTAAATCCTTCTCCATCAAGGATTCCCCCAATATATCTCCATTTAATTTGTATGTCGCCTTTTTATTCTTGCATCCCAAATGCATAACCTTACATTTATCTGTATTAAACCTCATCTGCCATTTACCTGCCCACGTTTCCAGTCTCTCCATGTCATTCTGAAGAGAAATTACATCCTGCTCTGATTCTATTACCTTACACAATTTTGTATCATCAGCAAAGATGGGGACTTTGCTCTCGATCCCATTCTCAAGGTCATTAATAAACAAGTTAAAAAGAAGGGGTCCCAGTACCGATCCATGAGGTACTCCACTCACGACTTTAGCCCAACCTGGAAAAGTTCTATTTATGACAACCTTCTGTTGTCTGTCCTTTAACCAGTTTTCAATCCAGGTGCATATATTATTACTGAGTCCAATTTTCTTTATTTTGTACACCAACCTTTTGTGTGAAACCGTATCAAAAGCCTTTGCAAAATCTAAGTAGACCACATCAACTGCATTACCCTGGTCTAAATTCCTATTTACCTCCTCAAAGAAACAAATAAGGTTATTTTGGCAAGATCTATCCTTCATAAATCCATGTTGACTATTACTAATAATTTTGTTTTCCATTAGGTATTCCTGAATATTATCCCGTATTAAACCTTCAAGTATTTTCCCTACTATTGAAGTCAGGCTTACAGGTCTGTAATTTCCCGGTTGTGATCTAGCTCCCTTTTTAAATATAGGCACCACATCTGCTTTACGCCAATCTTGTGGTACTGAGCCTGTGGAAATGGAGTCCTTGAATATTAAATAAAATGGTTTGGCTATTACTGAGCTTAACTCCTTGAGAACTCTTGGATGTATGCCATCGGATCCAGGTGCGTTATTTACTTTCATTTTTTCAAGTCGCTTATGAACTTCTTCCTCAGTTAACCAATTGTTCATTAATATGGAGGTTGTTGGATTCCCAGAGACCCATAAAAAGATTAGCATACAACGGGGCAAAGGAGGTACCTATAGCCGTACCCCGTGTCTGCAAGTAAAACTGTGACTCAAATAAAAATAATTGTGAGTCAATAAAAATGTGATGGAATCTAAAAGAAAAGTGCGAATGAAATAGATAATGAGGACTGAAGGGAAAATGGAGTTGCCTTAATACCCTGGTCATGATCAATGATGTAGTATAACGGCATAACGTCCATCGTAACCCATCTATAGTTCTTATGCCCTTTAACAGCTTTCATAGCACATAACAGATCTGTAGAGTCTCTCAAAAAGGATGGTACATTTTTAACTATCGGTTGTAACAAACTATCAACATATCGCGACAAACCATCTCCCAAAGATCCAATGCTAGCCACAATGGGCCGCCTTACTCTTTAATCTCCAGGACAACCACTGTGAAACCTGGCAACAAGAAAAGGAAAATCCATCATGTAAAGCTGGGAGTGGGGGGGCTTCTTGTGATTTCACCTCCTCTGATATTGGTATAATATAATACCTCCTGTAAAGAAATTTATTACTAGCCCTTATGGCAGAAAATGATAGCTTTGAAGATATATTATCTTCTTACCTGCTGGTGGTCATGCGATAGAAAACGGAAAAGGCGCTCCAAGAAGGAGGTGATGACAATAAATGTGTTAAATAATCTTAACTTAATAAAGTGAAAAACGTGATAAATACTGTGACTTAGTCCCAGGATATTGGGCAGCTTTCTGCCTGATTTAGGTCAGAAAGTGCAGGAATAGTGCAAAAGGATCCATCCCACAGCTTCACATTTACTCAGGCTGGTGGATGGAAAGTCCAGGCCACAGTTTACAAGGGGTCTAGTTCTCCTTCACCTGCTCTCCAATTTACAGAAGCAGGTATATATGGCAGCTAGGCGTGCTGCTTCATTCTCTCTCCTAGAGCCTGGAGGCTGGGGGCACGCTGCTCCCCTGTATCCAGTTCAGGGAGGACGCCCCCATCATCACTTTCACTGTCCGGAAGAATGGACTGGACTTTTGGGACGCTGTTCCCATCCATAAGTTAAGCTATGTCTAAAGACTGGATATTATTGCTTATCTAGTGACACTAAATGAGAGGGTACCAGGTTAGTTGGCCCAGCAAGCGTTAGAGAGGCTGATACTACTTTATAGTTAGATCCCTAAAAAAGAGATAGGTGTTACTTTTATGGTTTCTTTTGTTTCTTAAAGTGACGGTATTTGAAATGTTATTGAAGTAATACATTGAGAGTTACATCTCGTTTTCAAGTATGTCCTGGGGATACAGTTAAGACACTAATATGAGTAAAACGTTGAAGGTTAATGGCTGAGCGCCTCCAACATGTATCTATTGAATCTGCAATCCCCTACTGGGATGAAACAAAACAGGTAGAAGCCTGGAGTTACGCACTATACTGCTACCTCTTATTCTTGTGTTTTTTCTAAATAAACCCTAGAAGACTGTGTCGATAAAGGCCCAGGCAGACGTCAGCACTACGAAGGGTGGCGTTTGTCACTTATGGTGGAGAATGTGGGCCGACACTAAAAAGTCTGTGGGTTTGCAAATAAATGCGGCGGTTTAAAATGGCCGCCCAGCCGAATTAATGTACAGACTCTGTGAGTAAAGTCTGTCCTACTGTGTATGACTACCAGTTCTGCATACAGCATACACAGGGAAAAGTGTGAAAAGTATTGACGCAATAGCACCTCCAGAGGTCAGGGTGAAGAATACACCAGAGTGCAAAAATGGAGGAAAAAACGTGTTTAATGTGTCACATGTCTGACCACACAAAGTGGTGTCCTTTCAGGAATGAGCGTCTGAGTACCCAGTGTGTTCCCGCAGAGCAGTATGGGACGGAGCACAAGAAGGTCCAGAAACTGAAGCAAGAGCTTCAGGAGCAGAGACACTGCTCCATTCCCAACAGTCATGATGACCAGGAGAAAGAAACCTGGGAAAGGCAAGCTGATGGGACCCTAGCAACGAGATTTGTAGAGACCCTAGACGTAATGAAGGCAGAGTTCCTAAACGTAATGAGACTTGCGTTCATGCACACAGAGCCAGCGCCAGAAAGAGATGGAGGCTCAGAGCAGAATTGCGAGATGTACGCAAGGAACAGGATTCTCTCACAAGTGGACTAAACGTATTGAAAAGGGAGAAAAACATTAAAATTATTCAGAAGCCCTGCAAAGCTCTTATGCAAGGAAGATGGGAAAAAGAAAATTATCGGCGTATACGCGCCACAACTATCATCCTACAAGCTGCCCATATAGGGATGAAAACTCGTCAGTTTAATCATCTAGTTCTCCCTGACCTGCTATCCTAATTAGGGAACAGGTATATATGGCAGCTAGATTTGCTGCGTCATTTTCTCTCCTAGAGCCTGGGGGCACGCTGCTTCCCTGTATCCAGTTCGGGGAGGACGCCCCCATCATGACTTTCACTGTCCTGAAGAATTGCCGGGACTCTTGGGACGCTGTCCCTATCTATCAGTTAAGCTATGTCTAAAGACTGTGGCGTTTATTGCGTATCTAATGACCCTAAATGAGAGGGTATTGTTTAAGCTGGGGAACCAGGTTAGTTAGGGATGGGTCCCTTGAATTTGTTTTCCCAAATGCATTTTATCGCATCTATTGATGGTCAGACGCCCATAACTTTGCATTTCCAACCTTTATACGTGTTTGAGAGCCATATTGCACTTCTAACTCTGCTGCATGTGGCTTGTCCCAGAACACCCAGCAGGCCTGGGGACTTCCTATGAGGGGCAATTAACCATGAATATTCACTAAATGTGACCATGCTCCTTGTAACAAGATAACATCCCTTTGTGCAGACAAAGGGGAAAAGGTACTCACCAGAGACAGGAAATGGAACAGTTTCACTCTTTATTGGGATCAGATGTTCCTCAGTGTTCGGTTCTTCTTTCTCCGACTTAATCTCTAAACTCTCCAGCACAACCACTGGGAAAAGGGAAATCCATCATGTAAAGCTGGGAGTGGGGGCGCTTCTTGTGATATCAGTATACAGAAATACTCTATACTGATTCCTATGGGGGAGGGGTGAAGGGATTGATTTTACTTTGTTATTAACCCTTTGAGTGCTGAAGAAGTTTTTACCCCCGAGTGCTGAAAACATTTTGGAGCTACCAATGTTCAAACCTCAATAACAATAATATCCTCAATATAACCTTAGATAAATCATTTTTTTCATTAGGACAGGTATCTTATAATTTTATGCACGCTTTAATATTATTTACCAAAATATTGTACACATTTCAGTCCATGTTTTAAACATACTGAATACAGACAAGTGAGGATGTAAGGGTACTTACCCCAAACAGGAAATGCATCTATTTCTTCCTTTATTGGGGACAGATGTTCCTCAGTGTCGGTCTCTTCTTTCTCTGACTTAATCTCTAATATCTCTGGTACAACCACTGGGAAACCTGGCAATAAGAAAAGGGAAACCCATCATGTAAAGCTGGGAGTGGGGGCGCTTCTTGTGATATCACCTCCGCTGATATTTATTTAATTATAAAATGTGTTACCAGGAAGTAATACATTGAGAGTTACTTGTCGTTTTCAAGTATGTCCTGGGCACAGAGTTAAAATGACAAATAATACATGGTTACCAATACAGTTACATAAATGAACAGGGTATACATTATATACAAGACATTGCATGCACAGTTAGAGATAATATATATTATAGGCGTATGTAACAGTTACAGACCAGATTAAAATGTGAGACAGCCTTAGTTTTGAAAGAACTTAAACTGGTGGAGGATGTGAGAGTCTCCGGTAGGTTGTTCCAGTTTTGGGGTGCACGGTAAGAGAAGGAGGAGCGGCTGGATACTTTGTTGAGCCTTGGGACCATGAACAGTCTTTTGGAGTCTGATCTCAGAAGATAAGTGCTGCGTGTGGTAGGGGTGAGGAGCTTGTTCAGATAGATGGGTAGCTTGCCCAGAAAGTATTTGAAGGCAACACAGGAAAGATAAACTTTGCGCCTAGACTTGAGTGATGACCAATCTAGTTCTTTGAGCATTTCGCAGTGATGTGTGTTGTAGTTGCATTGGAGAACAAAATGGCATATTGAATTGTAGAGGGTGTCAAGTTCGCTAAGGTGGGTTTGGGGTGCCGAGCCGTATACTATGTCTCCATAGTCGATAATTGGCATTAGCATCTGCTGTGCGATACGCTTTCTGACCAGCAGGCTTAGGGAGGATTTGTTCCTGTAAAGTACACCTAGTTTGGCATAGGTTTTGGATGCCAGGATATAAATGTGCATTCCGAATGTTAAGTGGGAGTCAAACCATATGCCCAGGTATTTAAAACAATTTTTTTTTATGTGTGTCCAAATCTTTGGCAAGGCAGCTGCTATTCTCCTCCACAACACAGGTGTCTGTAGCTCCTGTGGCCATGCTGTTTGTGTGCTCTGTGAAGGCACACGCCGGGGGGAGGGGCTGCTCCTGGATGCTGGATACACAAGGGCTTCAGTTGCTGTACAAACACTTCCTCTGGTAGCCGTGACCTCTAACCCTACATGTTTCGTGAAACCTCACTTCCTCAGGGGTATGATGTTGTCTAATAGGTACTCGCTTATCTATCCATTCAGTGGCCATGATTGGTTGAATATCCTCCAATCCGATAGCAAGAGTACTTACAGCCTCAAAACAATAACAAAAACGAACTGACACAATTATAAAATCACTAAAAATAACAGCACAAAACATAGGAAAACACACGATCTATACACCTACATATATATAAAACCATAGACATATGTATGTATATCCTCACTATATAATCTTATATTAGTTGAAAAGCTAACAGCTATAGGTTATGTCAAACAGGAACCAGTAGGAGAGATATATTCATGTAATCCATATGGGCATACATATGCATAACAGATGCATATATATATGCATCCAGGAGCAGCCCCTCCCCCTGGCGTGTGCCTTCACAGAGCACACAAACAGCATGGCCACAGGAGCTGCAGACGCCTGTGCTGTGGAGGAGAATAGCAGCTGCCTTGCCAAAGATTTGGACACACAAGCAAGCTTTAACTTAACCTGTTGTAAGTAGGATTCTGGTTTTAACCACCAGATCGCCTTCAACAGAGAACCTTCTTCTTTTTATTATTTTTTAATTGTGTGTCCATTGTTATTTTAATAAATTAGTTTAAATTGTGTTTACAGCCATGTGTTTGTATGTTAAATGTTGTTTGTTTGCCGTTTTGTCAGTCAGTGTTGTTCATTAGTGCTATATGTTAGTTTGTGCTATGTTTGCAGCAGTATACACTATGTAATATCTTTGTGCTTTATTCCATATATCTCGGATCCCTTCCACGAAGTTACAAGGTTGATCTGGATGAACAGGACTGTCCCACAAGGAGCAGCTCTTGCCAGTGTATCTGGATATTTGTTGGACTTTATTTTCCAAGGCGCCAGACTGTATTTATGTTTTCTTTGTATGTTTCCTGACTTTGTTCAGTCAGTGTTATCAGACTGCCTACCTCGCACATACATGTGAGCTTCTTTGTACTCTTGTTTTAGATTAATTTTATTTTTATCACATTGAGTACTGTATACACATATTTTATGCCTTATATTTAAGAGCTTTTTCCAGCACTTTTTCTTTTTTCTGGCCCCAGAACAGAGCCTTGCAGGACCCCACAGGTGATATCAAGGGGGTTGGAGTTAGAGCCCGAGATGGACACATGTTGGGATCTTCCTGATAGGTACAGTAGGACTGAAACCAGTTTAAAGCATGCTTCCTTATACCAGAGCACTGGAGTTTGTTAAGCAAAATAACATGATCAACAGTATCAAAAGCCTTTGCAAATCTAGGAATACTGCACTAGTGAGATGTCCCCGTTCCATTCCACACTGGATTTCATTGCAAACTTTTAGCAGGGTAGTTACGGTGGAGTGTTTGGGGAAAAAGCCAGCTTGGAATTGGGAATTGGATAGGGAAATAAGTCTTGGTATAGTAATCGCTTTATTGGGAGTAGACACATTTTTCCATGACTTTGAATAGAATTGGGAGAATGGAGATTGGCCTGTAGTTTGAGACAGTGTTTTTGTCCCCACTTTTCAAGAATGGGACAACTCTGGCAGTTTTCCAGGTCTTAGGGATATGGCCTGCAGATAGGATAGAGTTGACTATGGAAGCAATTGGTTTGGCAATGGCACCAAGTCTTAGGAACCTAGATTGTAGTAAGCCAGGTCCACATTGGCTGCTTAGTTTTAATTTGAGGAGCGCTTGTATAATCTCTTCTTCGGATACTGGGCCGAATTGAAAATTGTGGGCAGTGTTGGGTGGGGGTGAGGCTATATGGGTATTCCCAGGATGAGATTCAGGTTTGTGGTTTGGGTTGCGTTTTGCTAATAAGTTAGCACACCCCACAAAGTAACCATTGAATGCATTTGCAATGTCAGTGGGGTTTGTCAGAGTAATATCCCCCTTAGTGATATTACTTGGTTGTTGATGGTTAGAAGGCTGGAATATATTGTTGATAACCTTCCAGAAATTAGCTGGGTTTGATGTATTCTGGTGGAGATCGTCAGACTAATATTGTGCTTTTGCATGCATCGTTTGCTTTGGCACATGTTCCGCAAGCATCTGCAGTGATAGAGATCCTTGGTAGTGCCAGTTACTTTGTAGCTTTTCCACAAGGTATCCCTGAACTGGTAGTGCTATAAGGTCAGTTGTAACCCATGAAAGGTGAACCCCCGTACCCTTATTCTGCGTAGTGGAGCATGGGTATCACAGAGTTTTAAGAACGCAGATTGGAAATAGTCGAGCGCAGAATCGGGAATTAAAATCGATTCTGTGCCAAGGGCAGTTGGTAAGATCAGCCAGAAACTGTTGTGGGTTAAAGTTTCTAAATGTTCTAATGAGGAGAACTTTGGGCTTGATTGGGGCGGTTTAATTTTCCTTACACAGTACACTATTGCATGGTCACTGAAAATGTCAGGAAGGATGCCAGAGGATTGGATTCTGCTGGGATTTGAGGAGAGAATCCAGTCTAGCAAGGAATGGTTGTGCGATTTCAGGTTTGTCCGTGTGGGTTGGGAGATGAGTTGCATTAGGTTAAGTGACTCGATTTGTATCTGGATTTTGTGGTTTTTAGGGTCAAGCCAATTGAAGTTGAAATCCCAAAGAACTAGCAGCTCACTCTTCTCGTTCAGAGAGGAAATGGAGCCAAGAAACTGGGTGATATCAGTCAGGGATTGTAGAGGGGCTTTAGGGGGGCGGTAGATGCCAGCAAGCAAGATTGGCTTAGAAAAGGGGAGGCAGATTCTGCCAACTAGGATTTCAAAAGAGAGTGGGCTTGGGGGCAATTTAACAGTGTAAATTGTAAGGTGTCTGCAATATAAAATAACACCCCATCTCCGCTCTTTCACCTATCTCTCCTAGAAATGGAGTATCCCTGAATGGCAATATTTGCATCGGGAGTTTTAGGGATTAGCCTTGTTTCTGTGAGAACTATGGCTTTGGGTTTATGCATAAGGCACCATGCCCTTAGTTCATCCAGTTTGGGCAGCAGGCTCTGGATATTTATATTGGTATAATATAATACCTCTTGTAAAGAAATGTATTACTAGTCCTTCTGGCAGAAAATGACAGCGTTTAAGATATATCTTCTTCTTACCTGCTGGTGGTTCTATAAGAAAACAAGATTAGTTTGGGTGTTTGACTCACATAACTGCAAAATAACCAGATATTCCCTCCTTGCAGATTTCAAAGACACCAAAATATCTCCTTTACTCACTTAACAAGTGTGGATCCATGCTGGTAGTGGGGAGTGCTGCTCTGGAGGTTCTGTCAGTGGGCAGTGGTCCTCCTGGAGGTGCTGGCAGTAGGCAGTGGTCCTCCTGGAGGTGCTGGCACTAGGCAGTGGTCCTCCTGGAGGTGCTGGCACTAGGCAGTGGTCCTCCTGGAGGTGCTGGCACTAGGCAGTGGTCCTCCTGGAGGTGCTGGCAGTAGGCAGTGGTCCTCCTGGAGGTGCTGGCAGTAGGCAGTGGTCCTCCTGGAGGAGCTGGTAGTGGGCAGCGCTGCTCTTGAGGTGCTGGCAGTGGGCAGTGGTCCTCTGGAGTTGCTGGCAGTGGTCCTCTGGAGGTGCTGGCAGTGGGCAGTGGTCCTCTGGACGTGCTGGCAGTAGGCTGTGGTCCTCCTGGAGGTGCTGGCAGTAGGCTGTGGTCCTCCTGGAGGTGCTGGCAGTAGGCAGTGGTCCTCCGGGAGGTGCTAGCAGTAGGCAGTGGTCCTCTGGGAGGTGCTGACAGTGGGCCTCTGGAGATTCTGGCAGTAGGCAGTGGTCCTCCTGGAGGTGCTGGCAGTAGGAAGTAGTCCTCTGGAAGTGCTGATAGTGATCAGTGCTGCTCTGGAGGTGCTGGCAGTAGGCAGTACTGCTCTGGAGATGCTGGCAGTGGGCAGTACTTCTCTGGAGGTTCTGGTAGTGGGCAGTGTTGCTCTGGAGGTGCTGGCTGTAGGCAGTGTTCCTCCTGGAGGTGTTGGCAGTAGGCAGTAGTCCTCTGGAGGTGCTGATAGTGAGCAGTGCTGCTCTGGAGATGCTGGCAGTGGGCAGTGTTGCTCTGGAGGTGCTGACAGTGAGCAGTGCTGCTCTGGAGGTGCTGGCAGTGGGCAGTGCTGCTCTGGGAGGTGCTGGCAGTGGACAATGCTGCTCTGGGAGGTGCTGGCAGTGGGCAGTGCTGCTCTGGAGGTGCTGGCAGTGGGCAGTGCTGCTCTGGAGGTGCTGGCAGTGGGCAGTGCTGCTCTGGAGGTGCTGGCAGTGGGCAGTGCTGCTCTGGAGGTGCTGGCAGTGGGCAGTGCTGCTCTGGAGGTGCTGGCAGTGGGCAGTGCTGCTCTGGAGGTGCTGGCAGTGGGCAGTGCTGCTCTGGAGGTGCTGGCAGTGGGCCGTGCTGCTCTGGAGGTGCTGGCAGTGGGCAGTGCTGCTCTGGAGGTGCTGGCAGTGGTCCTCTGGAGGTGCTGGCAGTGGGCAGTGCTGCTCTGGAGGTGCTGGCAGTGGGCAGTGCTGCTCTGGAGGTGCTGGCAGTGGGCAGTGCTGCTCTGGAGGTGCTGGCAGTGGGCCGTGCTGCTCTGGAGGTGCTGGCAGTGGGCAGTGCTGCTCTGGAGGTGCTGGCAGTGGTCCTCTGGAGGTGCTGGCAGTGGTCCTCTGGAGGTGCTGGCAGTGGGCAGTGGTCCTCTGGAGGTGCTGGCAGTGGGCAGTGCTGCTCTGGAGGTGCTGGCAGTGGGCAGTGCTGCTCTGGAGGTGCTGGCAGTGGGCAGTGCTGCTCTGAAGGTGCTGGCAGTGGGCAGTGGTCCTCTGGAGGTGCTGGCAGTGGGCAGTGCTGCTCTGGAGGTGCTGGCAGTGGGCAGTGCTGCTCTGGGAGGTGCTGGCAGTGGGCAGTGCTGCTCTGGAGGTGCTGGCAGTGGGCAGTGCTGCTCTGGAGATGCCGGTAGTGGGCAGCGCTGCTCTGGAGGAGCTGCCCGGAGGTTACTTAATCTATATTTGTTGGGTTTTAGAATGTGCCTGTATATAAAACAGAATTGGAATGATCAGCTTTTTTTGGACAAATATACAGCATTTAGTATCAGCTCTTTGAAACCTAAATCATTAATCCCAAAGGAGTCAGGGAAGACAGGGGCACCAAAAAACACATATGGTCCATTCGCAAACAGGAACTTCATTTCAAACACAGCAAAACTTTAATGGCTCAGGATTGTGTCACAACATAACCATCTAGAAAAGTATAAAGAGAGTCAGAGATTAAGGCTGCGTCGAGGGTGAGGGGAAGCACGGAGCAGTGACGTCACGCGCATGTAAGCAGGAGACAAATCTTGTCCTGCTAGAGGAAATTTGCTAGGTGTCAATGGGACGGGGGAGGGGCGTGCCAATGGGACGGGGGAGGGGCGTGCCAATGGGACGGGGGAGGGGCGTGCCAATGGGACGGGGGAGGGGCGTGCCCATGGGACGCGGGAGGGGCATGCCAATGGGACGGGGGAGGGGCATGCCAATGGGACGGGGGAGGGGTGTGCCAATGCGACGGGGGAGGGGCGTGCCAATGGGACGGGGGAGGGGCGTGCCAATGGGACGGGGGAGGGGCGTGCCAAGGGACGGGGGAGGGGCGTGCCAATGGGACGGGGGAGGGGCGTGCCAATGGGACGGGGGAGGGGCGTGCCAATGGGACGGGGGAGAGGCGTGCCAATGGGACGGGGGAGGGGCGTGCCAATGGGACGGGGGAGGGGCGTGCCAATGGGACGGGGGAGGGGCGTGCCAATGGGACGGGGGAGGGGCGTGCCAATGGGACGGGGGAGGGGCGTGCCAATGGGACACGGGAGGGGAGTGCCAATGGGACGCGGAGGGCGGGGGGGGTGTCAATGGAACGCCGAGGACGGGGGGGGGGGTGTCAATGGGACGCCGGGGGCGTGTCAATGGGACGCCGGGG